>NC_086452.1:21729531-21902031 GCF_028390025.1 Pseudophryne corroboree
TAGAGCGAGAATCAGAGAGAGAGAGAGAGAGAGAGAGGATGCAATAGAACGAGAATCAGAGAGAGAGACAGAGAGAGATAGGATGTGATAGAGCGAGAATCAGAGAGAGAGAGAGAGAGGACGTGATAGAACGAGAATCAGCGAGAGAGAGAGGCCGTGATAGAGTGAGAATCAGCGAGAGAGAGAGGCCGTGATAGAGCGAGAATCAGCGAGAGAGGCCGTGATAGAGTGAGAATCAGCGAGAGAGAGAGAGAGAGAGAGATAGGATGTGATAGAGCGAGAATCAGCATGCGCGCGAGAGAGGGATGTGATAGAGCGAGAATCAGAGAGAGAGAGAGAGAACGTGATAGAGCGAGAATTATAGAGAGAGAGAGAGAGAGAGAGATAGGATGTGTTAGAGCGAGAATCAGCGAGAGAGAGGACGTGATAGAGCGAGAATCAGCGAGAGAGAGAGAGGACGTGATAGAGCTGGAATCAGAGAGAGAGAGTAAGGTGATAGAGCGAGAATCAGCGAGAGAGAGAGAGAACGTGATAGAGCGAGAATTATAGAGAGAGAGAGAGAGAGAGATAGGATGTGATAGAGCGAGAATCAGCGAGAGAGAGGCCGTGATAGAGCGAGAATCAGCGAGAGAGAGAGAGAACGTGATAGAGCGAGAATTATAGAGAGAGAGAGAGAGAGAGAGAGATAGGATGTGATAGAGCGAGAATCAGCGAGAGAGAGGACGTGATAGAGCGAGAATCAGCGAGAGAGAGAGAGGACGTGATAGAGCTGGAATCAGAGAGAGAGAGTAAGGTGATAGAGCGAGAATCAGCGAGAGAGAGGCCGTGATAGAGCGAGAATCAGAGAGAGAGAGAGAGAACGTGATAGAGCGAGAATTATAGAGAGAGAGAGAGAGATAGGATGTGATAGAGCGAGAATCAGCGAGAGAGAGGACGTGATAGAGCGAGAATCAGCGAGAGAGAGGACGTGATAGAGCGAGAATCAGAGAGAGAGATTACGTGATAGAGCGAGAATCAGCGAGAGAGAGGCCGTGATAGAGCGAGAATCAGCGAGAGAGAGAGAGGACGTGATAGAGCTGGAATCAGAGAGAGAGAGTAAGGTGATAGAGCGAGAATCAGCGAAAGAGAGAGAGAGAGAGGACGTGATAGAGTGAGAATCAGAGAGAGAGGGATGTGATAGAGCGAGAATCAGAGAGAGAGAGAGAGGATGTGATAGAGCGAGAATCAGAGAGAGAGAGAGAGGACGTGATAGAGCTGGAATCAGAGAGAGAGAGAGGACGTGGTAGAACGAGAATCAGCGAGAGAGAGAGAGGACGTGATAGAGCGAGAATCAGCGAGAGAGAGAGAGAGAGAGGACGTGATAGAGCGAGAATCAGTGAGAGAGAGAGAGGATGTGATAGAGCGAGATTCAGAGAGAGAGAGAGAGGACGTGATAGAGCAAGATTCAGAGAGAGAGAGAGAGGACGTGATAGAGCGGGAATCAGAGAGAGAGAGAGTAAGGTGATAGAGCGAGAATCAGCGAGAGAGGGATGTGATAGAGCGAGAATCAGCGCGCGCGCGAGAGAGAGAGGATGTGAGAGCGAGAATCAGAGAGAGAGAGGACTTGATAGAGCGAGAATCAGCGAGAGAGAGAGAGGACGTGATAGAGCGAGAATCAGTGAGAGAGAGAGAGGACGTGATAGAGCGAGAATCAGAGAGAGAGAGAACGTGATAGAGCGCGAATGATAGAGAGGACATGATAGAGCGAGAATCAGCGAGAGAAAGAGAGGACGTGATAGAGCGAGAATAAGGGAGAGAGAGGACGTGATAGAGCGAGAATCAGCGAGAGAGAGAGAGGACGTGATAGAGCGAGAATAAGGGAGAGAGAGGACGTGATAGAGCGAGAATCAGAGAGAGAGAGAGAGGACGTGATAGAGCGAGAATAAGGGAGAGAGAGGACGTGATAGAGCGAGAATCAGAGAGAGAGAGAGAGGACGTGATAGAGCGAGAATAAGGGAGAGAGAGGACGTGATAGAGCGAGAATCAGCGAGAGAGCGAGAGAGAACATGATAGAGCGACAATCAGAGAGAGAGAGGGGACATGATAGAGCGACAATCAGAGAGAGAGAGAGAGGTTGTGATAGAGTGAGAATCAGAGAGAGAGAGAGGCGCAATAGAACGAGAATCAGAGACAGAGAGAGAGAGGGATGACGTGATAGAGCGAGAATCAGTGAGAGAGAGAGAGAGAGAGAGGACGTGATAGAGCGAGAATCAGCGAGCGAGAGAGAGGACGTGATAGAGTGAGAATCAGCGAGCGAGAGAGAGGACGTGATAGAGTGAGAATCAGCGAGCGAGAGGACGCGATAGAGCGAGAATCAGAGAGAGAAAGAGGACGCAATAGAGCGAGAATCAGAGAGAGAGAGAGAGGACGTGATAGAGCGAGAACCAGAGAGAGAGAGAGAACGTGATAGAGCGAGAATCAGAGAGAGAGGACGTGATAGAGCGAGAATAAGAGTGAGAGAGAACGTGATAGAGCGAGAATCAGAGAGAGAGAGAGAGAGAGAGAGGACGTGATAGAGCGAGAATGAAAGAGGGAGAACGTGATAGATCTAGAATGAGAGAGAGAGAGATGGGGACATGATAGAGCGAGAATCAGAGAGAGAGAAGACGTGATATAGAGCGAGAATCAGCGAGAGAGAGAACGTGATAGAGCGAGAATCAGAGAGAGAGAGAGGACGTGATAGAGTGAGAATCAGAGAGAGAGGACGCAATAGAGCGAGAATCAGAGAGAGAGAGAGAGAGAGGACGTGATAGAGCGAGAATCAGAGAGAGAGAGGACGCGATAGAGCAAGAATCAGCGAGAGAGAGGACGTGATAGAGCGAGAATCAGCGAGAGAGAGGACATGATAGAGCGAGAATCAGCGATAGAGAGAGGGGACATGATAGAGCGAGAATCAGCGAGAGAGAGAGGGGACATGATAGAGCGAGAATCAGCGAGAGAGGACACAATAGAGCGAGAATCAGAGAGAGAGGACGTGATAGAGAGAGAATCAGCGAGAGAGAGAGAGAATGTGATAGAGCGGGAATCAGAGAGAGAGGACGTGATAGAGGGAGAATGAGAGAGAGAGAGAGAGAGAGAGAGAGAGGGGGGGGACATGATAGAGCGAGAATCAGAGAGAGAGAGAGGACGCAATAGAGCGAGAATCAGAGAGAGAGGACGTGATAGAGCGAGAATCACAGAGAGAGAGAGAGAGGATGTGAGAGCGAGAATCAGAGAGAGAGAGAGGACATGATAGAGCGAGAATCAGCGAGAGAGAAAGAGGGGACGTGATACAGCGAGAATCAGAGAGAGAGAGAGGACGCAATAGAGCGAGATTCAGAGAGAGAGAGAGGACGTGATAGAGCGAGAATCAGAGAGAGAGAGAGAGGAGGTGATAGAGCGAGAATCAGAGAGAGAGAGAGAGGACGTGATAGAGCGAGAATCAGAGAGAGAGAGGACGTGATAGAGCGAGAATAAGAGGACGTGATAGAGCGAGAATCAGAAAGAGAGAGAGAGAGGACGTGATAGCGAGAATGAGAGAGAGAACGTGATAGAGCGAGAATCATAGAGAGAGAGAGGACGCAATAGAGCGAGAATCAGAGAGAGAGAGGACGTGATAGAGCGAGAATCAGAGAGAGAGAGAGAGAGAGAGGACGTGATAGAGCGAGAATTAGAGAGAAAGAGAGAGAGAGAACGTGATAGAGCGAGAATCAGCGAGAGAAAGAGAGAATGTGATAGAGCGAGAATCAGAGAGAGAGAGAGAGAGAGAGGACGTGATAAAGCGAGAATAAGGGAGAGAGAGGACGTGATAGAGCGAGAATCAGCGAGAGAGAGAGAGAGAGAGAGAACATGATAGAGCGACAATCAGAGAGAGAGAGGGGACATGATAGAGCGACAATCAGAGAGAGAGAGAGAGGTTGTGATAGAGTGAGAATCAGAGAGAGAGAGAGGATGCAATAGAACGAGAATCAGAGACAGAGAGAGAGGGATGACGTGATAGAGCGAGGATCAGAGAGCGAGAGAGAGAGGACGTGATAGAGTGAGAATCAGCGAGAGAGAGAGGACATGATAGAGTGAGAATCAGCGAGCGAGAGGACGCGATAGAGCGAGAATCAGAGAGAGAAAGAGGATGCAATAGAGCGAGAATCAGAGAGAGAGAGGACGTGATAGAGCGAGAACCAGAGAGAGAGAGAGGACGTGATAGAGTGAGAATCAGAGAGAGAGAGAGGACGTGACAGAGCGAGAATCAAAGAGAGAGGACGTGATAGAGCGAGAATAAGAGAGAGAGAGGACGTGATAGAGCGAGAATAAGAGAGAGAGAGGACGTGATAGAGCGAAAATCAGAGAGAGAGAGAGAGAGGACGTGATAGAGCGAGAATGAGAGAGGGAGAATGTGATAGATCTAGAATGAGAGAGAGAGGACGTGATAGAGCTAGAATGAGAGAGAGAGAGATGGGGACATGATAGAGCGAGAATCAGAGAGAGAGAAGACGTGATATAGAGCGAGAATCAGAGAGAGAGAGAGGACGTGATAGAGTGAGAATCAGAGAGAGAGGACGCAATAGAGCGAGAATCAGAGAGAGAGAGAGAGGACGTGATAGAGCGAGAATCAGAGAGAGAGAGAGAGGACGTGATAGAGCGAGAATCAGAGAGAGAGAGGACGTGATAGAGCGAGAATCAGCGAGAGAGAGAGAGGGGACATGATAGAGCGAGAATCAGCGAGAGAGAGAGGGGACGTGATAGAGCGAGAATCAGCGAGAGAGGACACAATAGAGCGAGAATCAGAGAGAGAGGACGTGATAGAGAGAGAATCAGCGAGAGAGAGAGAGAACGTGATAGAGCGAGAATCAGAGAGAGAGAAGACGTGATATAGAGCGAGAATCGGCGAGAGAGAGAACGTGGTAGAGCGAGAATCAGAGAGAGAGAGAGGACGTGATAGAGTGAGAATCAGAGAGAGAGGACGCAATAGAGCGAGAATCAGAGAGAGAGAGAGAGGACGTGATAGAGCGAGAATCAGAGAGAGAGAGAGAGGACGTGATAGAGCGAGAATCAGAGAGAGAGAGGACGTGATAGAGCGAGAATCAGCGAGAGAGAGAGAGGGGACATGATAGAGCGAGAATCAGCGAGAGAGAGAGGGGACGTGATAGAGCGAGAATCAGCGAGAGAGGACACAATAGAGCGAGAATCAGAGAGAGAGGACGTGATAAAGTGAGAATCAGCGAGAGAGAGAGGACATGATAGAGTGAGAATCAGCGAGCGAGAGGACGCGATAGAGCGAGAATCAGAGAGAGAAAGAGGATGCAATAGAGCGAGAATCAGAGAGAGAGAGGACGTGATAGAGCGAGAACCAGAGAGAGAGAGAGGACGTGATAGAGTGAGAATCAGAGAGAGAGAGAGGACGTGACAGAGCGAGAATCAAAGAGAGAGGACGTGATAGAGCGAGAATAAGAGAGAGAGAGGACGTGATAGAGCGAGAATAAGAGAGAGTGAGGACGTGATAGAGCGAAAATCAGAGAGAGAGAGAGAGAGAGAGGACGTGATAGAGCGAGAATGAGAGAGGGAGAATGTGATAGATCTAGAATGAGAGAGAGAGGACGTGATAGAGCTAGAATGAGAGAGAGAGAGATGGGGACATGATAGAGCGAGAATCAGAGAGAGAGAAGACGTGATATAGAGCGAGAATCGGCGAGAGAGAGAACGTGGTAGAGCGAGAATCAGAGAGAGAGAGAGGACGTGATAGAGTGAGAATCAGAGAGAGAGGACGCAATAGAGCGAGAATCAGAGAGAGAGAGAGAGGACGTGATAGAGCGAGAATCAGAGAGAGAGAGAGAGGACGTGATAGAGCGAGAATCAGAGAGAGAGAGAGAGGGGACATGATAGAGCGAGAGAGAGAGGGGACGTGATAGAGCGAGAATCAGCGAGAGAGGACACAATAGAGCGAGAATCAGAGAGAGAGGCCGTGATAGAGCGAGAATCAGCGAGAGAGAGAGAGGACGTGATAGAGCTGGAATCAGAGAGAGAGAGTAAGGTGATAGAGCGAGAATCAGCGAAAGAGAGAGAGAGAGAGGACGTGATAGAGTGAGAATCAGAGAGAGAGGGATGTGATAGAGCGAGAATCAGAGAGAGAGAGAGAGGATGTGATAGAGCGAGAATCAGAGAGAGAGAGAGAGGACGTGATAGAGCTGGAATCAGAGAGAGAGAGAGGACGTGGTAGAACGAGAATCAGCGAGAGAGAGAGAGGACGTGATAGAGCGAGAATCAGCGAGAGAGAGAGAGAGAGGACGTGATAGAGCGAGAATCAGTGAGAGAGAGAGAGAGAGGATGTGATAGAGCGAGATTCAGAGAGAGAGAGAGAGGACGTGATAGAGCAAGATTCAGAGAGAGACAGAGAGGACGTGATAGAGCGGGAATCAGAGAGAGAGAGAGTAAGGTGATAGAGCGGGAATCAGAGAGAGAGAGAGTAAGGTGATAGAGCGAGAATCAGCGAGAGAGGGATGTGATAGAGCGAGAATCAGCGCGCGCGCGAGAGAGAGAGGATGTGAGAGCGAGAATCAGAGAGAGAGAGGACTTGATAGAGCGAGAATCAGCGAGAGAGAGGACGTGATAGAGCGAGAATCAGTGAGAGAGAGAGAGGACGTGATAGAGCGAGAATCAGTGAGACAGAGGACGTGATAGAGTGAGAATGAGAGAGAGAGAACGTGATAGAGCGCGAATGATAGAGAGGACATGATAGAGCGAGAATAAGGGAGAGAGAGGACGTGATAGAGCGAGAATCAGAGAGAGAGAGAGAGGACGTGATAGAGCGAGAATAAGGGAGAGAGAGGACGTGATAGAGCGAGAATCAGCGAGAGAGCGAGAGAGAACATGATAGAGCGACAATCAGAGAGAGAGAGGGGACATGATAGAGCGACAATCAGAGAGAGAGAGAGAGGTTGTGATAGAGTGAGAATCAGAGAGAGAGAGAGGCGCAATAGAACGAGAATCAGAGACAGAGAGAGAGAGGGATGACGTGATAGAGCGAGAATCAGTGAGAGAGAGAGAGAGAGAGAGGACGTGATAGAGCGAGAATCAGCGAGCGAGAGAGAGGACGTGATAGAGTGAGAATCAGCGAGCGAGAGAGAGGACGTGATAGAGTGAGAATCAGCGAGCGAGAGGACGCGATAGAGCGAGAATCAGAGAGAGAAAGAGGACGCAATAGAGCGAGAATCAGAGAGAGAGAGAGAACGTGATAGAGCGAGAATCAGAGAGAGAGGACGTGATAGAGCGAGAACCAGAGAGAGAGAGAGAACGTGATAGAGCGAGAATCAGAGAGAGAGGACGTGATAGAGCGAGAATAAGAGTGAGAGAGGACGTGATAGAGCGAGAATCAGAGAGAGAGAGAGAGAGAGAGAGAGGACGTGATAGAGCGAGAATGAAAGAGGGAGAACGTGATAGATCTAGAATGAGAGAGAGAGAGGACGTGATAGAGCTAGAATGAGAGAGAGAGAGATGGGGACATGATAGAGCGAGAATCAGAGAGAGAGAAGACGTGATATAGAGCGAGAATCAGCGAGAGAGGGAACGTGATAGAGCGAGAATCAGAGAGAGAGAGAGGACGTGATAGAGTGAGAATCAGAGAGAGAGGACGCAATAGAGCGAGAATCAGAGAGAGAGAGAGAGAGAGGACGTGATAGAGCGAGAATCAGAGAGAGAGAGGACGCGATAGAGCAAGAATCAGCGAGAGAGAGGACGTGATAGAGCGAGAATCAGCGAGAGAGAGGACATGATAGAGCGAGAATCAGCGATAGAGAGAGGGGACATGATAGAGCGAGAATCAGCGAGAGAGAGAGGGGACATGATAGAGCGAGAATCAGCGAGAGAGGACACAATAGAGCGAGAATCAGAGAGAGGACGTGATAGAGAGAGAATCAGCGAGAGAGAGAGAGAACGTGATAGAGCGGGAATCAGAGAGAGAGGACGTGATAGAGGGAGAATGAGAGAGAGAGAGAGAGAGAGAGAGAGGGGGGGGACATGATAGAGCGAGAATCAGAGAGAGAGAGAGGACGCAATAGAGCGAGAATCAGAGAGAGAGGACGTGATAGAGCGAGAATCACAGAGAGAGAGAGAGAGGATGTGAGAGCGAGAATCAGAGAGAGAGAGGACATGATAGAGCGAGAATCAGCGAGAGAGAAAGAGGGGACGTGATACAGCGAGAATCAGAGAAAGAGAGAGGACGCAATAGAGCGAGAATCAGAGAGAGAGAGAGGACGTGATAGAGCGAGAATCAGAGAGAGAGAGAGAGGAGGTGATAGAGCGAGAATCAGAGAGAGAGAGAGAGGACGTGATAGAGCGAGAATCAGAGAGAGAGAGGACGTGATAGAGCGAGAATAAGAGGACGTGATAGAGCGAGAATCAGAAAGAGAGAGAGAGAGGACGTGATAGCGAGAATGAGAGAGAGAACGTGATAGAGCGAGAATCATAGAGAGAGAGAGGACGCAATAGAGCGAGAATCAGAGAGAGAGAGGACGTGATAGAGCGAGAATCAGAGAGAGAGAGAGAGAGAGAGGACGTGATAGAGCGAGAATTAGAGAGAAAGAGAGAGAGAGAACGTGATAGAGCGAGAATCAGCGAGAGAAAGAGAGAATGTGATAGAGCGAGAATCAGAGAGAGAGAGAGAGAGAGAGGACGTGATAAAGCGAGAATAAGGGAGAGAGAGGACGTGATAGAGCGAGAATCAGCGAGAGAGAGAGAGAGAGAGAGAACATGATAGAGCGACAATCAGAGAGAGAGAGGGGACATGATAGAGCGACAATCAGAGAGAGAGAGAGAGGTTGTGATAGAGTGAGAATCAGAGAGAGAGAGAGGATGCAATAGAACGAGAATCAGAGACAGAGAGAGAGGGATGACGTGATAGAGCGAGGATCAGAGAGAGAGAGAGAGAGGACGTGATAGAGTGAGAATCAGCGAGAGAGAGAGGACATGATAGAGTGAGAATCAGCGAGCGAGAGGACGCGATAGAGCGAGAATCAGAGAGAGAAAGAGGATGCAATAGAGCGAGAATCAGAGAGAGAGAGGACGTGATAGAGCGAGAACCAGAGAGAGAGAGAGGACGTGATAGAGTGAGAATCAGAGAGAGAGAGAGGACGTGACAGAGCGAGAATCAAAGAGAGAGGACGTGATAGAGCGAGAATAAGAGAGAGAGAGGACGTGATAGAGCGAGAATAAGAGAGAGAGAGGACGTGATAGAGCGAAAATCAGAGAGAGAGAGAGAGAGAGAGAGGACGTGATAGAGCGAGAATGAGAGAGGGAGAATGTGATAGATCTAGAATGAGAGAGAGAGGACGTGATAGAGCTAGAATGAGAGAGAGAGAGATGGGGACATGATAGAGCGAGAATCAGAGAGAGAGAAGACGTGATATAGAGCGAGAATCGGCGAGAGAGAGAACGTGGTAGAGCGAGAATCAGAGAGAGAGAGAGGACGTGATAGAGTGAGAATCAGAGAGAGAGGACGCAATAGAGCGAGAATCAGAGAGAGAGAGAGAGGACGTGATAGAGCGAGAATCAGAGAGAGAGAGAGAGGACGTGATAGAGCGAGAATCAGAGAGAGAGAGGACGTGATAGAGCGAGAATCAGCGAGAGAGAGAGAGGGGACATGATAGAGCGAGAATCAGCGAGAGAGAGAGGGGACGTGATAGAGCGAGAATCAGCGAGAGAGGACACAATAGAGCGAGAATCAGAGAGAGAGGACGTGATAGAGAGAGAATCAGCGAGAGAGAGAGAGAACGTGATAGAGCGAGAATCAGAGAGAGAGGACGTGATAGAGCGAGAATGAGAGAGAGAGAGAGGACGTGAGAGCGAGAATCAGAGAGAGAGGACGTGATAGAGCGAGAATCAGAGAGAGAGAGAGGACGTGAGAGCGAGAATCAGAGAGAGAGAGGACATGATAGAGCGAGAATCAGCGAGAGAGAGAGAGAGGGGACGTGATACAGCGAGAATCAGAGAGAGAGAGAGAGGACGCAATAGAGCGAGAATCAGAGAGAGAGAAAGAGAGAGGAGGTGATAGAGCGAGAATCAGAGAGAGGACGTGATAGAGCGAGAATCAGAGAGAGAAAGAGAGGACGTGATAGAGCGAGAATCAGAGAGAGAGAGGACGTGATAGAGCGAGAATAAGAGGACGTGATAGAGCGAGAATCAGAGAGAGAGAGAGAGAGGACGTGATAGCGAGAATGAGAGAGAGAACGTGATAGAGTGAGAATCAGCAAGAGAGAGAGAGAGGACGCAATAGAGCGAGAATCAGAGAGAGAGAGGACGTGATAGAGCGAGAATCAGAGAGAGAGAGAGAGGACGTGATAGAGCGAGAATCAGAGAGAGAGATGACGCGATAGAGCGAGAATAAGAGAGGACGTGATAGAGCGAGAATCAGAGAGAGAAGAGGATGTGATAGCGAGAATGAGAGAGAGAACGTGATAGAGCGAGAATCAGAGAGAGAGAGAGAACGTGATAGAGCGAGAATCATAGAGAGAGAGGACGCAATAGAGCGAGAATCAGAGAGAGAGAGGACGTGATAGAGCGAGAATCAGAGAGAGAGAGAGAGAGAGAGGACGTGATAGAGCGAGAATTAGAGAGAAAGAGAGAGAGAGAACGTGATAGAGCGAGAATCAGCGAGAGAAAGAGAGAATGTGATAGAGCGAGAATCAGAGAGAGAGAGAGAGAGAGAGAGAGGACGTGATAAAGCGAGAATAAGGGAGAGAGAGGACGTGATAGAGCGAGAATCAGCGAGAGAGAGAGAGAGAACATGATATAGCGACAATCAGAGAGAGAGAGGGGACATGATAGAGCGACAATCAGAGAGAGAGAGAGAGGTTGTGATAGAGTGAGAATCAGAGAGAGAGAGAGGATGCAATAGAACGAGAATCAGAGACAGAGAGAGAGGGATGACGTGATAGAGCGAGGATCAGAGAGAGAGAGAGAGAGAGGACGTGATAGAGTGAGAATCAGCGAGAGAGAGAGAGGACATGATAGAGTGAGAATCAGCGAGCGAGAGGACGCGATAGAGCGAGAATCAGAGAGAGAAAGAGGATGCAATAGAGCGAGAATCAGAGAGAGAGAGGACGTGATAGAGTGAGAATCAGAGAGAGAGAGAGGACGTGACAGAGAGAGAATCAAAGAGAGAGGACGTGATAGAGCGAGAATAAGAGAGAGAGAGGACGTGATAGAGCGAGAATAAGAGAGAGAGAGGACGTGATAGAGCGAGAATCAGAGAGAGAGAGAGGACGTGATAGAGTGAGAATCAGAGAGAGAGAGAGAGGACGTGACAGAGCGAGAATCAAAGAGAGAGGACGTGATAGAGCGAGAATAAGAGAGAGAGAGGACGTGATAGAGCGAAAATCAGAGAGAGAGAGAGGACGTGATAGAGCGAGAATGAGAGAGGGAGAATGTGATAGATCTAGAATGAGAGAGAGAGAGAGAGAGGACGTGATAGAGCTAGAATGAGAGAGAGAGAGATGGGGACATGATAGAGCGAGAATCAGAGAGAGAGAAGACGTGATATAGAGCGAGAATCGGCGAGAGAGAGAACGTGGTAGAGCGCGAATCAGAGAGAGAGAGAGGACGTGATAGAGTGAGAATCAGAGAGAGAGGACGCAATAGAGCGAGAATCAGAGAGAGAAAGAGGACGTGATAGAGCGAGAATCAGAGAGAGAGAGAGAGGACGTGATAGAGCGAGAATCAGAGAGAGAGAGGACGTGATAGAGCGAGAATCAGCGAGAGAGAGAGAGGGGACATGATAGAGCGAGAATCAGCGAGAGAGAGAGGGGACGTGATAGAGCGAGAATCAGCGAGAGAGGACACAATAGAGCGAGAATCAGAGAGAGAGGACGTGATAGAGAGAGAATCAGCGAGAGAGAGAGAGAACGTGATAGAGCGAGAATCAGAGAGAGAGGACGTGATAGAGCGAGAATGAGAGAGAGAGAGAGAGAGGGGGGGGGGACATGATAGAGCGAGAATCAGAGAGAGAGAGAGAGAGGACGCAATAGAGCGAGAATCAGAGAGAGAGGACGTGATAGAGCGAGAATCAGAGAGAGAGAGAGGACGTGAGAGCGAGAATCAGAGAGAGAGAGGACATGATAGAGCGAGAATCAGCGAGAGAGAGAGAGAGAGGGGACGTGATACAGCGAGAATCAGAGAGAAAGAGAGGACGCAATAGAGCGAGAATCAGAGAGAGAGAGAGAGAGAGGACGTGATAGAGCGAGAATCAGAGAGAGGATGTGATAGAGCGAGAATCAGAGAGAGAAAGAGAGGACGTGATAGAGCGAGAATCAGAGAGAGAGAGGACGTGATAGAGCGAGAATAAGAGGACGTGATAGAGCGAGAATCAGAGAGAGAGAGAGAGAGGACGTGATAGCGAGAATGAGAGAGAGAACGTGATAGAGTGAGAATCAGCAAGAGAGAGAGAGAGGACGCAATAGAGCGAGAATCAGAGAGAGAGAGGACGTGATAGAGCGAGAATCAGAGAGAGAGAGAGAGGACGTGATAGAGCGAGAATCAGAGAGAGAGATGACGTGATAGAGCGAGAATAAGAGAGGACGTGATAGAGCGAGAATCAGAGAGAGAAGATGATGTGATAGCGAGAATGAGAGAGAGAACGTGATAGAGCGAGAATCAGAGAGAGAGAGAGGACGTGATAGAGCGAGAATCAGAGAGAGGACGTGATAGAGCGAGAATGAGAGAGAGAGAGAGAGAGAGGGGGGGACATGATAGAGCGAGAATCAGAGAGAGAGAGAGAGAGAGGACGCAATAGAGCGAGAATCAGAGAGAGAGGCCGTGATAGAGCGAGAATCAGAGAGAGAGAGGACGTGAGAGTGAGAATCAGAGAGAGAGAGGACGTGATAGAGCAAGAATCAGCGAGAGAGAGAGAGGACGTGATAGAGCGAGAATCAGCAAGAGAGAGAGGGGACGTGATACAGCGAGAATCAGAGAGAGAGGATGCAATAGAGCGAGAATCAGAGAGAGAGAGAGAGGACGTGATAGAGCGAGAATCAGAGAGAGAGAGAGAGAGAGGAGGTGATAGAGCGAGAATCAGAGAGAGAGAGGACGTGATAGAGCGAGAATAAGAGAGAGAGAGGACCTGATAGAGCGAGAATAAGAGAGAGAGGACGTGATAGAGCGAGAATCAGAGAGAGAGAGAGAGGACGTGATAGAGCGAGAATGAGAGAGAGAGGACGTGATAGAGCGAGAATCAGAGAGAGAGAGGACGTGATAGAGCGAGAATGAGAGAGAGAGAACGTGATAGAGCGAGAATGAGAGAGAGAGAACGTGATAGAGCGAGAATGAGAGAGAGAGAGAGAGAGAGAGGACATGATAGAGCGAGAATCAGCGAGAGAGAGAGATGACATGATAGAGCGAGAATCAGAGAGAGAGAGAGAGAGAGGAGGTGATAGAGCGAGAATCAGAGAGAGAGAGAGAGGAGGTGATAGAGCGAGAATTAGAGAGAGAGAGAGAGAGAGAGGACGTGATAAAGCGAGAATGAGAGAGAGAGAACGTGATAGAGCGAGAATGAGAGAGAGAGGACATGATAGAGCGAGAATCAGCGAGAGAGAGAGAGAACGTGATAGAGCGAGAATGAGAGAGAGAGAGAGAGAGAGAGAGAACATGATACAGCGAGAATCAGAGAGAGAGTGGACGTGATAGAGCGAGAATCAGCGGGAGAGAGAGAGAACATGATAGAGCGACAATCAGAAAGAGAGAGGACGTGATAGAGCGAGAATCAGAGAGAGAGAGAGAGAGGACGTGATAGAGCGAGAAGCAGAGAGAGAGAGAGAGGACGTGATAGAGCGAGAAGCAGAGCGAGAGAGAGAGGACGTGATAGAGCGAGAATCAGAGAGAGAGAAGACGTGATAGAGCGAGAATCAGAGAGAGAAGAGGATGTGATAGCGAGAATGAGAGAGAGAACGTGATAGAGCGAGAATCAGAGAGAGAGAGAGGACGTGATAGAGCGAGAATCAGAGAGAGGACGTGATAGAGCGAGAATGAGAGAGAGAGAGAGAGAGAGAGGGGGGGGCATGATAGAGCGAGAATCAGAGAGAGAGAGAGAGAGGACGCAATAGAGCGAGAATCAGAGAGAGAGGACGTGATAGAGCGAGAATCAGAGAGAGAGAGGACGTGAGAGTGAGAATCAGAGAGAGAGAGGACGTGATAGAGCAAGAATCAGCGAGAGAGAGAGAGGACGTGATAGAGCGAGAATCAGCAAGAGAGAGAGGGGACGTGATACAGCGAGAATCAGAGAGAGAGGATGCAAAAGAGCGAGAATCAGAGAGAGAGAGAGGACGTGATAGAGCGAGAATCAGAGAGAGAGAGAGAGAGGAGGTGATAGAGCGAGAATCAGAGAGAGAGAGGACGTGATAGAGCGAGAATAAGAGAGAGAGAGGACCTGATAGAGCGAGAATAAGAGAGAGAGGACGTGATAGAGCGAGAATCAGAGAGAGAGAGAGGACGTGATAGAGCGAGAATCAGAGAGAGAGGACGTGATAGAGCGAGAATCAGAGAGAGAGAGGACGTGATAGAGCGAGAATGAGAGAGAGAGAACGTGATAGAGCGAGAATGAGAGAGAGAGAACGTGATAGAGCGAGAATGAGAGAGAGAGAGAGAGGACATGATAGAGCGAGAATCAGCGAGAGAGAGAGATGACATGATAGAGCGAGAATCAGAGAGAGAGAGAGAGAGAGAGAGAGAGAGGAGGTGATAGAGCGAGAATCAGAGAGAGAGAGAGAACGTGATAGAGCGAGAATCATAGAGAGAGAGGACGCAATAGAGCGAGAATCAGAGAGAGAGAGGACGTGATAGAGCGAGAATCAGAGAGAGAGAGAGAGGACGTGATAGAGCGAGAATTAGAGAGAAAGAGAGAGAGAGAACGTGATAGAGCGAGAATCAGCGAGAGAAAGAGAGAATGTGATAGAGCGAGAATCAGAGAGAGAGAGAGAGAGAGAGGACGTGATAAAGCGAGAATAAGGGAGAGAGAGGACGTGATAGAGCGAGAATCAGCGAGAGAGAGAGAGAGAACATGATAGAGCGACAATCAGAGAGAGAGAGGGGACATGATAGAGCGACAATCAGAGAGAGAGAGAGAGAGGTTGTGATAGAGTGAGAATCAGAGAGAGAGAGAGGATGCAATAGAACGAGAATCAGAGACAGAGAGAGAGGGATGACGTGATAGAGCGAGGATCAGAGAGAGAGAGAGAGAGGACGTGATAGAGTGAGAATCAGCGAGAGAGAGAGAGGACATGATAGAGTGAGAATCAGCGAGCGAGAGGACGCGATAGAGCGAGAATCAGAGAGAGAAAGAGGATGCAATAGAGCGAGAATCAGAGAGAGAGAGGACGTGATAGAGCGAGAACCAGAGAGAGAGAGAGGACGTGATAGAGTGAGAATCAGAGAGAGAGAGAGGACGTGACAGAGCGAGAATCAAAGAGAGAGGACGTGATAGAGCGAGAATAAGAGAGAGAGAGGACGTGATAGAGCGAGAATAAGAGAGAGAGAGGACGTGATAGAGCGAAAATCAGAGAGAGAGAGAGAGAGAGGACGTGATAGAGCGAGAATGAGAGAGGGAGAATGTGATAGATCTAGAATGAGAGAGAGAGAGAGAGAGAGGACGTGATAGAGCTAGAATGAGAGAGAGAGAGATGGGGACATGATAGAGCGAGAATCAGAGAGAGAGAAGACGTGATATAGAGCGAGAATCGGCGAGAGAGAGAACGTGGTAGAGCGCGAATCAGAGAGAGAGAGAGGACGTGATAGAGTGAGAATCAGAGAGAGAGGACGCAATAGAGCGAGAATCAGAGAGAGAGAGAGAGAGGACGTGATAGAGCGAGAATCAGAGAGAGAGAGAGAGAGAGGACGTGATAGAGCGAGAATCAGAGAGAGAGAGGACGTGATAGAGCGAGAATCAGCGAGAGAGAGAGAGGGGACATGATAGAGCGAGAATCAGCGAGAGAGAGAGGGATGACGTGATAGAGCGAGAATCAGTGAGAGAGAGAGAGAGAGAGAGGACGTGATAGAGCGAGAATCAGCGAGCGAGAGAGAGGACGTGATAGAGTGAGAATCAGCGAGCGAGAGAGAGGACGTGATAGAGTGAGAATCAGCGAGCGAGAGGACGCGATAGAGCGAGAATCAGAGAGAGAAAGAGGACGCAATAGAGCGAGAATCAGAGAGAGAGAGAGAGGACGTGATAGAGCGAGAACCAGAGAGAGAGAGAGAACGTGATAGAGCGAGAATCAGAGAGAGAGGACGTGATAGAGCGAGAATAAGAGTGAGAGAGGACGTGATAGAGCGAGAATCAGAGAGAGAGAGAGAGAGAGAGAGGACGTGATAGAGCGAGAATGAAAGAGGGAGAACGTGATAGATCTAGAATGAGAGAGAGAGAGATGGGGACATGATAGAGCGAGAATCAGAGAGAGAGAAGACGTGATATAGAGCGAGAATCAGCGAGAGAGAGAACGTGATAGAGCGAGAATCAGAGAGAGAGAGAGGACGTGATAGAGTGAGAATCAGAGAGAGAGGACGCAATAGAGCGAGAATCAGAGAGAGAGAGAGAGAGAGGACGTGATAGAGCGAGAATCAGAGAGAGAGAGGACGCGATAGAGCAAGAATCAGCGAGAGAGAGGACGTGATAGAGCGAGAATCAGCGAGAGAGAGGACATGATAGAGCGAGAATCAGCGATAGAGAGAGGGGACATGATAGAGCGAGAATCAGCGAGAGAGAGAGGGGACATGATAGAGCGAGAATCAGCGAGAGAGGACACAATAGAGCGAGAATCAGAGAGAGAGGACGTGATAGAGAGAGAATCAGCGAGAGAGAGAGAGAACGTGATAGAGCGGGAATCAGAGAGAGAGGACGTGATAGAGGGAGAATGAGAGAGAGAGAGAGAGAGAGAGAGAGAGGGGGGGGGACATGATAGAGCGAGAATCAGAGAGAGAGAGAGGACGCAATAGAGCGAGAATCAGAGAGAGAGGACGTGATAGAGCGAGAATCACAGAGAGAGAGAGAGAGGATGTGAGAGCGAGAATCAGAGAGAGAGAGAGGACATGATAGTGCGAGAATCAGCGAGAGAGAAAGAGGGGACGTGATACAGCGAGAATCAGAGAGAGAGAGAGGACGCAATAGAGCGAGATTCAGAGAGAGAGAGAGGACGTGATAGAGCGAGAATCAGAGAGAGAGAGAGAGAGGAGGTGATAGAGCGAGAATCAGAGAGAGAGAGAGAGGACGTGATAGAGCGAGAATCAGAGAGAGAGAGGACGTGATAGAGCGAGAATAAGAGGACGTGATAGAGCGAGAATCAGAAAGAGAGAGAGAGAGGACGTGATAGCGAGAATGAGAGAGAGAACGTGATAGAGCGAGAATCATAGAGAGAGAGAGGACGCAATAGAGCGAGAATCAGAGAGAGAGAGGACGTGATAGAGCGAGAATCAGAGAGAGAGAGAGAGAGAGAGAGAGGACGTGATAGAGCGAGAATTAGAGAGAAAGAGAGAGAGAGAACGTGATAGAGCGAGAATCAGCGAGAGAAAGAGAGAATGTGATAGAGCGAGAATCAGAGAGAGAGAGAGAGAGAGAGGACGTGATAAAGCGAGAATAAGGGAGAGAGAGGACGTGATAGAGCGAGAATCAGCGAGAGAGAGAGAGAGAGAGAGAACATGATAGAGCGACAATCAGAGAGAGAGAGGGGACATGATAGAGCGACAATCAGAGAGAGAGAGAGAGGTTGTGATAGAGTGAGAATCAGAGAGAGAGAGAGGATGCAATAGAACGAGAATCAGAGACAGAGAGAGAGGGATGACGTGATAGAGCGAGGATCAGAGAGAGAGAGAGAGAGGACGTGATAGAGTGAGAATCAGCGAGAGAGAGAGGACATGATAGAGTGAGAATCAGCGAGCGAGAGGACGCGATAGAGCGAGAATCAGAGAGAGAAAGAGGATGCAATAGAGCGAGAATCAGAGAGAGAGAGGACGTGATAGAGCGAGAACCAGAGAGAGAGAGAGGACGTGATAGAGTGAGAATCAGAGAGAGAGAGAGGACGTGACAGAGCGAGAATCAAAGAGAGAGGACGTGATAGAGCGAGAATAAGAGAGAGAGAGGACGTGATAGAGCGAGAATAAGAGAGAGAGAGGACGTGATAGAGCGAAAATCAGAGAGAGAGAGAGAGAGGACGTGATAGAGCGAGAATGAGAGAGGGAGAATGTGATAGATCTAGAATGAGAGAGAGAGGACGTGATAGAGCTAGAATGAGAGAGAGAGAGATGGGGACATGATAGAGCGAGAATCAGAGAGAGAGAAGACGTGATATAGAGCGAGAATCAGAGAGAGAGAGAGGACGTGATAGAGTGAGAATCAGAGAGAGAGGACGCAATAGAGCGAGAATCAGAGAGAGAGAGAGAGGACGTGATAGAGCGAGAATCAGAGAGAGAGAGAGAGGACGTGATAGAGCGAGAATCAGAGAGAGAGAGGACGTGATAGAGCGAGAATCAGCGAGAGAGAGAGAGGGGACATGATAGAGCGAGAATCAGCGAGAGAGAGAGGGGACGTGATAGAGCGAGAATCAGCGAGAGAGGACACAATAGAGCGAGAATCAGAGAGAGAGGACGTGATAGAGAGAGAATCAGCGAGAGAGAGAGAGAACGTGATAGAGCGAGAATCAGAGAGAGAGAAGACGTGATATAGAGCGAGAATCGGCGAGAGAGAGAACGTGGTAGAGCGAGAATCAGAGAGAGAGAGAGGACGTGATAGAGTGAGAATCAGAGAGAGAGGACGCAATAGAGCGAGAATCAGAGAGAGAGAGAGAGGACGTGATAGAGCGAGAATCAGAGAGAGAGAGAGAGGACGTGATAGAGCGAGAATCAGAGAGAGAGAGGACGTGATAGAGCGAGAATCAGCGAGAGAGAGAGAGGGGACATGATAGAGCGAGAATCAGCGAGAGAGAGAGGGGACGTGATAGAGCGAGAATCAGCGAGAGAGGACACAATAGAGCGAGAATCAGAGAGAGAGGACGTGATAGAGTGAGAATCAGCGAGAGAGAGAGGACATGATAGAGTGAGAATCAGCGAGCGAGAGGACGCGATAGAGCGAGAATCAGAGAGAGAAAGAGGATGCAATAGAGCGAGAATCAGAGAGAGAGAGGACGTGATAGAGCGAGAACCAGAGAGAGAGAGAGGACGTGATAGAGTGAGAATCAGAGAGAGAGAGAGGACGTGACAGAGCGAGAATCAAAGAGAGAGGACGTGATAGAGCGAGAATAAGAGAGAGAGAGGACGTGATAGAGCGAGAATAAGAGAGAGTGAGGACGTGATAGAGCGAAAATCAGAGAGAGAGAGAGAGAGAGAGGACGTGATAGAGCGAGAATGAGAGAGGGAGAATGTGATAGATCTAGAATGAGAGAGAGAGGACGTGATAGAGCTAGAATGAGAGAGAGAGAGATGGGGACATGATAGAGCGAGAATCAGAGAGAGAGAAGACGTGATATAGAGCGAGAATCGGCGAGAGAGAGAACGTGGTAGAGCGAGAATCAGAGAGAGAGAGAGGACATGATAGAGTGAGAATCAGAGAGAGAGGACGCAATAGAGCGAGAATCAGAGAGAGAGAGAGAGGACGTGATAGAGCGAGAATCAGAGAGAGAGAGAGAGGACGTGATAGAGCGAGAATCAGAGAGAGAGAGAGAGGGGACATGATAGAGCGAGAATCAGCGAGAGAGAGAGGGGACGTGATAGAGCGAGAATCAGCGAGAGAGGACACAATAGAGCGAGAATCAGAGAGAGAGGCCGTGATAGAGCGAGAATCAGCGAGAGAGAGAGAGGACGTGATAGAGCTGGAATCAGAGAGAGAGAGTAAGGTGATAGAGCGAGAATCAGCGAAAGAGAGAGAGAGGACGTGATAGAGTGAGAATCAGAGAGAGAGGGATGTGATAGAGCGAGAATCAGAGAGAGAGAGAGAGGATGTGATAGAGCGAGAATCAGAGAGAGAGAGAGAGGACGTGATAGAGCTGGAATCAGAGAGAGAGAGAGGACGTGGTAGAACGAGAATCAGCGAGAGAGAGAGAGGACGTGATAGAGCGAGAATCAGCGAGAGAGAGAGAGAGAGGACGTGATAGAGCGAGAATCAGTGAGAGAGAGAGAGAGAGGATGTGATAGAGCGAGATTCAGAGAGAGAGAGAGAGGACGTGATAGAGCAAGATTCAGAGAGAGACAGAGAGGACGTGATAGAGCGGGAATCAGAGAGAGAGAGAGAGTAAGGTGATAGAGCGGGAATCAGAGAGAGAGAGAGTAAGGTGATAGAGCGAGAATCAGCGAGAGAGGGATGTGATAGAGCGAGAATCAGCGCGCGCGCGAGAGAGAGAGGATGTGAGAGCGAGAATCAGAGAGAGAGAGGACTTGATAGAGCGAGAATCAGCGAGAGAGAGGACGTGATAGAGCGAGAATCAGTGAGAGAGAGAGAGGACGTGATAGAGCGAGAATCAGTGAGACAGAGGACGTGATAGAGTGAGAATGAGAGAGAGAGAACGTGATAGAGCGCGAATGATAGAGAGGACATGATAGAGCGAGAATAAGGGAGAGAGAGGACGTGATAGAGCGAGAATCAGAGAGAGAGAGAGAGGACGTGATAGAGCGAGAATAAGGGAGAGAGAGGACGTGATAGAGCGAGAATCAGCGAGAGAGCGAGAGAGAACATGATAGAGCGACAATCAGAGAGAGAGAGGGGACATGATAGAGCGACAATCAGAGAGAGAGAGAGAGGTTGTGATAGAGTGAGAATCAGAGAGAGAGAGAGGCGCAATAGAACGAGAATCAGAGACAGAGAGAGAGAGGGATGACGTGATAGAGCGAGAATCAGTGAGAGAGAGAGAGAGAGAGAGGACGTGATAGAGCGAGAATCAGCGAGCGAGAGAGAGGACGTGATAGAGTGAGAATCAGCGAGCGAGAGAGAGGACGTGATAGAGTGAGAATCAGCGAGCGAGAGGACGCGATAGAGCGAGAATCAGAGAGAGAAAGAGGACGCAATAGAGCGAGAATCAGAGAGAGAGAGAGAACGTGATAGAGCGAGAATCAGAGAGAGAGGACGTGATAGAGCGAGAACCAGAGAGAGAGAGAGAACGTGATAGAGCGAGAATCAGAGAGAGAGGACGTGATAGAGCGAGAATAAGAGTGAGAGAGGACGTGATAGAGCGAGAATCAGAGAGAGAGAGAGAGAGAGAGAGAGGACGTGATAGAGCGAGAATGAAAGAGGGAGAACGTGATAGATCTAGAATGAGAGAGAGAGAGGACGTGATAGAGCTAGAATGAGAGAGAGAGAGATGGGGACATGATAGAGCGAGAATCAGAGAGAGAGAAGACGTGATATAGAGCGAGAATCAGCGAGAGAGGGAACGTGATAGAGCGAGAATCAGAGAGAGAGAGAGGACGTGATAGAGTGAGAATCAGAGAGAGAGGACGCAATAGAGCGAGAATCAGAGAGAGAGAGAGAGAGAGGACGTGATAGAGCGAGAATCAGAGAGAGAGAGGACGCGATAGAGCAAGAATCAGCGAGAGAGAGGACGTGATAGAGCGAGAATCAGCGAGAGAGAGGACATGATAGAGCGAGAATCAGCGATAGAGAGAGGGGACATGATAGAGCGAGAATCAGCGAGAGAGAGAGGGGACATGATAGAGCGAGAATCAGCGAGAGAGGACACAATAGAGCGAGAATCAGAGAGAGGACGTGATAGAGAGAGAATCAGCGAGAGAGAGAGAGAACGTGATAGAGCGGGAATCAGAGAGAGAGGACGTGATAGAGGGAGAATGAGAGAGAGAGAGAGAGAGAGAGAGAGGGGGGGGACATGATAGAGCGAGAATCAGAGAGAGAGAGAGGACGCAATAGAGCGAGAATCAGAGAGAGAGGACGTGATAGAGCGAGAATCACAGAGAGAGAGAGAGAGGATGTGAGAGCGAGAATCAGAGAGAGAGAGGACATGATAGAGCGAGAATCAGCGAGAGAGAAAGAGGGGACGTGATACAGCGAGAATCAGAGAGAGAGAGAGGACGCAATAGAGCGAGAATCAGAGAGAGAGAGAGGACGTGATAGAGCGAGAATCAGAGAGAGAGAGAGAGGAGGTGATAGAGCGAGAATCAGAGAGAGAGAGAGAGGACGTGATAGAGCGAGAATCAGAGAGAGAGAGGACGTGATAGAGCGAGAATAAGAGACCGTGATAGAGCGAGAATCAGAAAGAGAGAGAGAGAGGACGTGATAGCGAGAATGAGAGAGAGAACGTGATAGAGCGAGAATCATAGAGAGAGAGAGGACGCAATAGAGCGAGAATCAGAGAGAGAGAGGACGTGATAGAGCGAGAATCAGAGAGAGAGAGAGAGAGAGAGAGAGAGGACGTGATAGAGCGAGAATTAGAGAGAAAGAGAGAGAGAGAACGTGATAGAGCGAGAATCAGCGAGAGAAAGAGAGAATGTGATAGAGCGAGAATCAGAGAGAGAGAGAGAGAGAGAGGACGTGATAAAGCGAGAATAAGGGAGAGAGAGGACGTGATAGAGCGAGAATCAGCGAGAGAGAGAGAGAGAGAGAGAACATGATAGAGCGACAATCAGAGAGAGAGAGGGGACATGATAGAGCGACAATCAGAGAGAGAGAGAGAGGTTGTGATAGAGTGAGAATCAGAGAGAGAGAGAGGATGCAATAGAACGAGAATCAGAGACAGAGAGAGAGGGATGACGTGATAGAGCGAGGATCAGAGAGAGAGAGAGAGAGGACGTGATAGAGTGAGAATCAGCGAGAGAGAGAGGACATGATAGAGTGAGAATCAGCGAGCGAGAGGACGCGATAGAGCGAGAATCAGAGAGAGAAAGAGGATGCAATAGAGCGAGAATCAGAGAGAGAGAGGACGTGATAGAGCGAGAACCAGAGAGAGAGAGAGGACGTGATAGAGTGAGAATCAGAGAGAGAGAGAGGACGTGACAGAGCGAGAATCAAAGAGAGAGGACGTGATAGAGCGAGAATAAGAGAGAGAGAGGACGTGATAGAGCGAGAATAAGAGAGAGAGAGGACGTGATAGAGCGAAAATCAGAGAGAGAGAGAGAGAGGACGTGATAGAGCGAGAATGAGAGAGGGAGAATGTGATAGATCTAGAATGAGAGAGAGAGGACGTGATAGAGCTAGAATGAGAGAGAGAGAGATGGGGACATGATAGAGCGAGAATCAGAGAGAGAGAAGACGTGATATAGAGCGAGAATCGGCGAGAGAGAGAACGTGGTAGAGCGAGAATCAGAGAGAGAGAGAGGACGTGATAGAGTGAGAATCAGAGAGAGAGGACGCAATAGAGCGAGAATCAGAGAGAGAGAGAGAGGACGTGATAGAGCGAGAATCAGAGAGAGAGAGAGAGGACGTGATAGAGCGAGAATCAGAGAGAGAGAGGACGTGATAGAGCGAGAATCAGCGAGAGAGAGAGAGGGGACATGATAGAGCGAGAATCAGCGAGAGAGAGAGGGGACGTGATAGAGCGAGAATCAGCGAGAGAGGACACAATAGAGCGAGAATCAGAGAGAGAGGACGTGATAGAGAGAGAATCAGCGAGAGAGAGAGAGAACGTGATAGAGCGAGAATCAGAGAGAGAGGACGTGATAGAGCGAGAATGAGAGAGAGAGAGAGGACGTGAGAGCGAGAATCAGAGAGAGAGGACGTGATAGAGCGAGAATCAGAGAGAGAGAGAGGACGTGAGAGCGAGAATCAGAGAGAGAGAGGACATGATAGAGCGAGAATCAGCGAGAGAGAGAGAGAGGGGACGTGATACAGCGAGAATCAGAGAGAGAGAGAGAGGACGCAATAGAGCGAGAATCAGAGAGAGAGAAAGAGAGAGGAGGTGATAGAGCGAGAATCAGAGAGAGGACGTGATAGAGCGAGAATCAGAGAGAGAAAGAGAGGACGTGATAGAGCGAGAATCAGAGAGAGAGAGGACGTGATAGAGCGAGAATAAGAGGACGTGATAGAGCGAGAATCAGAGAGAGAGAGAGAGAGAGAGGACGTGATAGCGAGAATGAGAGAGAGAACGTGATAGAGTGAGAATCAGCAAGAGAGAGAGAGAGGACGCAATAGAGCGAGAATCAGAGAGAGAGAGGACGTGATAGAGCGAGAATCAGAGAGAGAGAGAGAGAGGACGTGATAGAGCGAGAATCAGAGAGAGAGATGACGCGATAGAGCGAGAATAAGAGAGGACGTGATAGAGCGAGAATCAGAGAGAGAAGAGGATGTGATAGCGAGAATGAGAGAGAGAACGTGATAGAGCGAGAATCAGAGAGAGAGAGAGAACGTGATAGAGCGAGAATCATAGAGAGAGAGGACGCAATAGAGCGAGAATCAGAGAGAGAGAGGACGTGATAGAGCGAGAATCAGAGAGAGAGAGAGAGAGAGAGAGAGAGAGAGGACGTGATAGAGCGAGAATTAGAGAGAAAGAGAGAGAGAGAACGTGATAGAGCGAGAATCAGCGAGAGAAAGAGAGAATGTGATAGAGCGAGAATCAGAGAGAGAGAGAGAGAGAGAGGACGTGATAAAGCGAGAATAAGGGAGAGAGAGGACGTGATAGAGCGAGAATCAGCGAGAGAGAGAGAGAGAACATGATATAGCGACAATCAGAGAGAGAGAGGGGACATGATAGAGCGACAATCAGAGAGAGAGAGAGAGGTTGTGATAGAGTGAGAATCAGAGAGAGAGAGAGGATGCAATAGAACGAGAATCAGAGACAGAGAGAGAGGGATGACGTGATAGAGCGAGGATCAGAGAGAGAGAGAGAGAGAGGACGTGATAGAGTGAGAATCAGCGAGAGAGAGAGAGGACATGATAGAGTGAGAATCAGCGAGCGAGAGGACGCGATAGAGCGAGAATCAGAGAGAGAAAGAGGATGCAATAGAGCGAGAATCAGAGAGAGAGAGGACGTGATAGAGTGAGAATCAGAGAGAGAGAGAGGACGTGACAGAGAGAGAATCAAAGAGAGAGGACGTGATAGAGCGAGAATAAGAGAGAGAGAGGACGTGATAGAGCGAGAATAAGAGAGAGAGAGGACGTGATAGAGCGAGAATCAGAGAGAGAGAGAGGACGTGATAGAGTGAGAATCAGAGAGAGAGAGAGAGGACGTGACAGAGCGAGAATCAAAGAGAGAGGACGTGATAGAGCGAGAATAAGAGAGAGAGAGGACGTGATAGAGCGAGAATAAGAGAGAGAGAGGACGTGATAGAGCGAAAATCAGAGAGAGAGAGAGGACGTGATAGAGCGAGAATGAGAGAGGGAGAATGTGATAGATCTAGAATGAGAGAGAGAGAGAGAGAGGACGTGATAGAGCTAGAATGAGAGAGAGAGAGATGGGGACATGATAGAGCGAGAATCAGAGAGAGAGAAGACGTGATATAGAGCGAGAATCGGCGAGAGAGAGAACGTGGTAGAGCGCGAATCAGAGAGAGAGAGAGGACGTGATAGAGTGAGAATCAGAGAGAGAGGACGCAATAGAGCGAGAATCAGAGAGAGAAAGAGGACGTGATAGAGCGAGAATCAGAGAGAGAGAGAGAGGACGTGATAGAGCGAGAATCAGAGAGAGAGAGGACGTGATAGAGCGAGAATCAGCGAGAGAGAGAGAGGGGACATGATAGAGCGAGAATCAGCGAGAGAGAGAGGGGACGTGATAGAGCGAGAATCAGCGAGAGAGGACACAATAGAGCGAGAATCAGAGAGAGAGGACGTGATAGAGAGAGAATCAGCGAGAGAGAGAGAGAACGTGATAGAGCGAGAATCAGAGAGAGAGGACGTGATAGAGCGAGAATGAGAGAGAGAGAGAGAGAGGGGGGGGACATGATAGAGCGAGAATCAGAGAGAGAGAGAGAGGACGCAATAGAGCGAGAATCAGAGAGAGAGGACGTGATAGAGCGAGAATCAGAGAGAGAGAGAGGACGTGAGAGCGAGAATCAGAGAGAGAGAGGACATGATAGAGCGAGAATCAGCGAGAGAGAGAGAGAGAGGGGACGTGATACAGCGAGAATCAGAGAGAGAGAGAGGACGCAATAGAGCGAGAATCAGAGAGAGAGAGAGAGAGAGGACGTGATAGAGCGAGAATCAGAGAGAGGATGTGATAGAGCGAGAATCAGAGAGAGAAAGAGAGGACGTGATAGAGCGAGAATCAGAGAGAGAGAGGACGTGATAGAGCGAGAATAAGAGGACGTGATAGAGCGAGAATCAGAGAGAGAGAGAGAGAGGACGTGATAGCGAGAATGAGAGAGAGAACGTGATAGAGTGAGAATCAGCAAGAGAGAGAGAGAGGACGCAATAGAGCGAGAATCAGAGAGAGAGAGGACGTGATAGAGCGAGAATCAGAGAGAGAGAGAGAGGACGTGATAGAGCGAGAATCAGAGAGAGAGATGATGTGATAGAGCGAGAATAAGAGAGGACGTGATAGAGCGAGAATCAGAGAGAGAAGATGATGTGATAGCGAGAATGAGAGAGAGAACGTGATAGAGCGAGAATCAGAGAGAGAGAGAGGACGTGATAGAGCGAGAATCAGAGAGAGGACGTGATAGAGCGAGAATGAGAGAGAGAGAGAGAGAGAGAGGGGGGGACATGATAGAGCGAGAATCAGAGAGAGAGAGAGAGAGGACGCAATAGAGCGAGAATCAGAGAGAGAGGCCGTGATAGAGCGAGAATCAGAGAGAGAGAGGACGTGAGAGTGAGAATCAGAGAGAGAGAGGACGTGATAGAGCAAGAATCAGCGAGAGAGAGAGAGGACGTGATAGAGCGAGAATCAGCAAGAGAGAGAGGGGACGTGATACAGCGAGAATCAGAGAGAGAGGATGCAATAGAGCGAGAATCAGAGAGAGAGAGAGAGGACGTGATAGAGCGAGAATCAGAGAGAGAGAGAGAGAGAGGAGGTGATAGAGCGAGAATCAGAGAGAGAGAGGACGTGATAGAGCGAGAATAAGAGAGAGAGAGGACCTGATAGAGCGAGAATAAGAGAGAGAGGACGTGATAGAGCGAGAATCAGAGAGAGAGAGAGAGGACGTGATAGAGCGAGAATGAGAGAGAGAGGACGTGATAGAGCGAGAATCAGAGAGAGAGAGGACGTGATAGAGCGAGAATGAGAGAGAGAGAACGTGATAGAGCGAGAATGAGAGAGAGAGAACGTGATAGAGCGAGAATGAGAGAGAGAGAGAGAGAGAGAGGACATGATAGAGCGAGAATCAGCGAGAGAGAGAGATGACATGATAGAGCGAGAATCAGAGAGAGAGAGAGAGAGAGGAGGTGATAGAGCGAGAATCAGAGAGAGAGAGAGAGGAGGTGATAGAGCGAGAATTAGAGAGAGAGAGAGAGAGAGAGAGGACGTGATAAAGCGAGAATGAGAGAGAGAGAACGTGATAGAGCGAGAATGAGAGAGAGAGGACATGATAGAGCGAGAATCAGCGAGAGAGAGAGAGAACGTGATAGAGCGAGAATGAGAGAGAGAGAGAGAGAGAGAGAGAACATGATACAGCGAGAATCAGAGAGAGAGTGGACGTGATAGAGCGAGAATCAGCGGGAGAGAGAGAGAACATGATAGAGCGACAATCAGAAAGAGAGAGGACGTGATAGAGCGAGAATCAGAGAGAGAGAGAGAGAGGACGTGATAGAGCGAGAAGCAGAGAGAGAGAGAGAGGACGTGATAGAGCGAGAATCAGAGAGAGAGAAGACGTGATAGAGCGAGAATCAGAGAGAGAAGAGGATGTGATAGCGAGAATGAGAGAGAGAACGTGATAGAGCGAGAATCAGAGAGAGAGAGAGGACGTGATAGAGCGAGAATCAGAGAGAGGACGTGATAGAGCGAGAATGAGAGAGAGAGAGAGAGAGAGGGGGGGGCATGATAGAGCGAGAATCAGAGAGAGAGAGAGAGAGGACGCAATAGAGCGAGAATCAGAGAGAGAGGACGTGATAGAGCGAGAATCAGAGAGAGAGAGGACGTGAGAGTGAGAATCAGAGAGAGAGAGGACGTGATAGAGCAAGAATCAGCGAGAGAGAGAGAGGACGTGATAGAGCGAGAATCAGCAAGAGAGAGAGGGGACGTGATACAGCGAGAATCAGAGAGAGAGGATGCAAAAGAGCGAGAATCAGAGAGAGAGAGAGGACGTGATAGAGCGAGAATCAGAGAGAGAGAGAGAGAGGAGGTGATAGAGCGAGAATCAGAGAGAGAGAGGACGTGATAGAGCGAGAATAAGAGAGAGAGAGGACCTGATAGAGCGAGAATAAGAGAGAGAGGACGTGATAGAGCGAGAATCAGAGAGAGAGAGAGGACGTGATAGAGCGAGAATCAGAGAGAGAGGACGTGATAGAGCGAGAATCAGAGAGAGAGAGGACGTGATAGAGCGAGAATGAGAGAGAGAGAACGTGATAGAGCGAGAATGAGAGAGAGAGAACGTGATAGAGCGAGAATGAGAGAGAGAGAGAGAGGACATGATAGAGCGAGAATCAGCGAGAGAGAGAGATGACATGATAGAGCGAGAATCAGAGAGAGAGAGAGAGAGAGAGAGAGAGAGAGGAGGTGATAGAGCGAGAATCAGAGAGAGAGAGAGAACGTGATAGAGCGAGAATCATAGAGAGAGAGGACGCAATAGAGCGAGAATCAGAGAGAGAGAGGACGTGATAGAGCGAGAATCAGAGAGAGAGAGAGAGAGAGAGAGGACGTGATAGAGCGAGAATTAGAGAGAAAGAGAGAGAGAGAACGTGATAGAGCGAGAATCAGCGAGAGAAAGAGAGAATGTGATAGAGCGAGAATCAGAGAGAGAGAGAGAGAGAGAGGACGTGATAAAGCGAGAATAAGGGAGAGAGAGGACGTGATAGAGCGAGAATCAGCGAGAGAGAGAGAGAGAACATGATAGAGCGACAATCAGAGAGAGAGAGGGGACATGATAGAGCGACAATCAGAGAGAGAGAGAGAGAGGTTGTGATAGAGTGAGAATCAGAGAGAGAGAGAGGATGCAATAGAACGAGAATCAGAGACAGAGAGAGAGGGATGACGTGATAGAGCGAGGATCAGAGAGAGAGAGAGAGAGGACGTGATAGAGTGAGAATCAGCGAGAGAGAGAGAGGACATGATAGAGTGAGAATCAGAGAGAGAGGACGTGATAGAGTGAGAATCAGCGAGAGAGAGAGGACATGATAGAGTGAGAATCAGCGAGCGAGAGGACGCGATAGAGCGAGAATCAGAGAGAGAAAGAGGATGCAATAGAGCGAGAATCAGAGAGAGAGAGGACGTGATAGAGCGAGAACCAGAGAGAGAGAGAGGACGTGATAGAGTGAGAATCAGAGAGAGAGAGAGGACGTGACAGAGCGAGAATCAAAGAGAGAGGACGTGATAGAGCGAGAATAAGAGAGAGAGAGGACGTGATAGAGCGAGAATAAGAGAGAGAGAGGACGTGATAGAGCGAAAATCAGAGAGAGAGAGAGAGAGAGGACGTGATAGAGCGAGAATGAGAGAGGGAGAATGTGATAGATCTAGAATGAGAGAGAGAGAGAGGACGTGATAGAGCTAGAATGAGAGAGAGAGAGATGGGGACATGATAGAGCGAGAATCAGAGAGAGAGAAGACGTGATATAGAGCGAGAATCGGCGAGAGAGAGAACGTGGTAGAGCGCGAATCTGAGAGAGAGAGAGGACGTGATAGAGTGAGAATCAGAGAGAGAGGACGCAATAGAGCGAGAATCAGAGAGAGAGAGAGAGAGGACGTGATAGAGCGAGAATCAGAGAGAGAGAGAGAGAGAGGACGTGATAGAGCGAGAATCAGAGAGAGAGAGGACGTGATAGAGCGAGAATCAGCGAGAGAGAGAGAGGGGACATGATAGAGCGAGAATCAGCGAGAGAGAGAGGGGACGTGATAGAGCGAGAATCAGCGAGAGAGGACACAATAGAGCGAGAATCAGAGAGAGAGGACGTGATAGAGAGAGAATCAGCGAGAGAGAGAGAGAACGTGATAGAGCGAGAATCAGAGAGAGAGGACGTGATAGAGCGAGAATGAGAGAGAGAGAGAGAGAGAGGGGGGGGACATGATAGAGCGAGAATCAGAGAGAGAGAGAGAGGACGCAATAGAGCGAGAATCAGAGAGAGAGGACGTGATAGAGCGAGAATCAGAGAGAGAGAGAGGACGTGAGAGCGAGAATCAGAGAGAGAGAGGACATGATAGAGCGAGAATCAGCGAGAGAGAGAGAGAGAGGGGACGTGATACAGCGAGAATCAGAGAGAGAGAGAGGACGCAATAGAGCGAGAATCAGAGAGAGAGAGAGAGAGAGGACGTGATAGAGCGAGAATCAGAGAGAGAGAAAGAGAGAGGAGGTGATAGAGCGAGAATCAGAGAGAGGATGTGATAGAGCGAGAATCAGAGAGAGAAAGAGAGGACGTGATAGAGCGAGAATCAGAGAGAGAGAGGACGTGATAGAGCGAGAATAAGAGGACGTGATAGAGCGAGAATCAGAGAGAGAGAGAGAGAGGACGTGATAGCGAGAATGAGAGAGAGAACGTGATAGAGTGAGAATCAGCAAGAGAGAGAGGACGCAATAGAGCGAGAATCAGAGAGAGAGAGGACGTGATAGAGCGAGAATCAGAGAGAGAGAGAGAGGACGTGATAGAGCGAGAATCAGAGAGAGGACGTGATAGAGCGAGAATGAGAGAGAGAGAGAGAGAGAGAGAGAGGGGGGGACATGATAGAGCGAGAATCAGAGAGAGAGAGAGAGAGAGGACGCAATAGAGCGAGAATCAGAGAGAGAGGACGTAATAGAGCGAGAATCAGAGAGAGAGAGGACGTGAGAGTGAGAATCAGAGAGAGAGAGGACGTGATAGAGCGAGAATCAGAGAGAGAGAGAGGACGTGATAGAGCGAGAATCAGAGAGAGGACGTGATAGAGCGAGAATGAGAGAGAGAGAGAGAGAGAGAGAGAGAGAGGGGGGGACATGATAGAGCGAGAATCAGAGAGAGAGGACGTGATAGAGCGAGAATCAGAGAGAGAGAGGACGTGAGAGTGAGAATCAGAGAGAGAGAGGACGTGATAGAGCAAGAATCAGCGAGAGAGAGAGAGGACGTGATAGAGCGAGAATCAGCAAGAGAGAGAGGGGACGTGATACAGCGAGAATCAGAGAGAGAGAGAGAGGACGTGATAGAGCGAGAATCAGAGAGAGAGAGAGAGAGAGGAGGTGATAGAGCGAGAATCAGAGAGAGAGAGGACGTGATAGAGCGAGAATAAGAGAGAGAGAGGACCTGATAGAGCGAGAATAAGAGAGAGAGGACGTGATAGAGCGAGAATCAGAGAGAGAGAGAGAGGACGTCATAGAGCGAGAATGAGAGAGAGAGGACGTGATAGAGCGAGAATCAGAGAGAGAGAGGACGTGATAGAGCGAGAATGAGAGAGAGAGAACGTGATAGAGCGAGAATGAGAGAGAGAGAACGTGATAGAGCGAGAATGAGAGAGAGAGAGAGAGAGAGAGGACATGATAGAGCGAGAATCAGCGAGAGAGAGAGATGACATGATAGAGCGAGAATCAGAGAGAGAGAGAGAGAGAGAGAGAGGAGGTGATAGAGCGAGAATCAGAGAGAGAGAGAGGAGGTGATAGAGCGAGAATTAGAGAGAGAGAGAGAGAGGACGTGATAAAGCGAGAATGAGAGAGAGAGAACGTGATAGAGCGAGAATGAGAGAGAGAGGACATGATAGAGCGAGAATCAGCGTGAGAGAGAGAGAACGTGATAGAGCGAGAATGAGAGAGAGAGAGAGAGAGAACATGATACAGCGAGAATCAGAGAGAGAGTGGACGTGATAGAGCGAGAATCAGCGGGAGAGAGAGAGAACATGATAGAGCGACAATCAGAAAGAGAGAGGACGTGATAGAGCGAGAATCAGAGAGAGAGAGAGAGAGGACGTGATAGAGCGAGAAGCAGAGAGAGAGAGAGAGGACGTGATAGAGCGAGAATCAGAGAGAGAGAAGACGTGATAGAGCGAGAATCAGAGAGAGAAGAGGATGTGATAGCGAGAATGAGAGAGAGAACGTGATAGAGCGAGAATCAGAGAGAGAGAGAGGACGTGATAGAGCGAGAATCAGAGAGAGGACGTGATAGAGCGAGAATGAGAGAGAGAGAGAGAGAGGGGGGGGGCATGATAGAGCGAGAATCAGAGAGAGAGAGAGAGAGGACGCAATAGAGCGAGAATCAGAGAGAGAGGACGTGATAGAGCGAGAATCAGAGAGAGAGAGGACGTGAGAGTGAGAATCAGAGAGAGAGAGGACGTGATAGAGCAAGAATCAGCGAGAGAGAGAGAGGACGTGATAGAGCGAGAATCAGCAAGAGAGAGAGGGGACGTGATACAGCGAGAATCAGAGAGAGAGGATGCAAAAGAGCGAGAATCAGAGAGAGAGAGGACGTGATAGAGCGAGAATCAGAGAGAGAGAGAGAGAGAGAGGAGGTGATAGAGCGAGAATCAGAGAGAGAGAGGACGCAATAGAGCGAGAATAAGAGAGAGAGAGGACCTGATAGAGCGAGAATAAGAGAGAGAGGACGTGATAGAGCGAGAATCAGAGAGAGAGAGAGGACGTGATAGAGCGAGAATCAGAGAGAGAGGACGTGATAGAGCGAGAATCAGAGAGAGAGAGGACGTGATAGAGCGAGAATGAGAGAGAGAGAACGTGATAGAGCGAGAATGAGAGAGAGAGAACGTGATAGAGCGAGAATGAGAGAGAGAGAGAGAGGACATGATAGAGCGAGAATCAGCGAGAGAGAGATGACATGATAGAGCGAGAATCAGAGAGAGAGAGAGAGAGAGGAGGTGATAGAGCGAGAATCAGAGAGAGAGAGAGAGGAGGTGATAGAGCGAGAATTAGAGAGAGAGAGGACGTGATAAAGCGAGAATGAGAGAGAGAGAACGTGATAGAGCGAGAATGAGAGAGAGAGGACATGATAGAGCGAGAATCAGCGAGAGAGAGAGAGAGAACGTGATAGAGCGAGAATGAGAGAGAGCGAGAGAGAGAGAACATGATACAGCGAGAATCAGAGAGAGAGTGGACGTGATAGAGCGAGAATCAGCGGGAGAGAGAGAGAACATGATAGAGCGACAATCAGAAAGAGAGAGGACGTGATAGAGCGAGAATCAGAGAGAGAGAGAGAGAGGACGTGATAGAGCGAGAAGCAGAGAGAGAGAGAGAGGACGTGATAGAGCGAGAATCAGAGAGAGAGAAGACGTGATAGAGCGAGAATCAGCGAGAGAGAAAGAGGACATGATAGAGAATCAGCGAGAGAGAGAGAGAGAGGACGTGATAGAGAATCAGCGAGAGAGAGAGGACGTAATAGAGCGAGAATCAGCGAGAGAGAGAGAGAACGTGATAGAGCGAGAATCAGAGAGAGAGAGAGGACATGATAGAGCAAGAATCAGAGAGAGAGAGAGAGAGAGGACGCAATAGAGCGAGAATCAGAGAGAGAGGACGTGATAGAGCGAGAATCAGCGAGAGAGAGAGAGGACGTGATAGAGCGAGAATCAGAGAGAGAGAGAGAGAGAGAGAGAGGACGCAATAGAGCGAGAATCAGAGAGAGAGGACATGATAGAGCGAGAATCAGAGAGAGAGAGGACATGAGAGCGAGAATCAGAGAGAGAGAGGACGTGATAGAGCGAGAATCAGCAAGAGAGAGAGGGGACGTGATACAGTGAGAATCAGAGAGAGAGGATGCAATAGAGCAAGAATCAGAGAGAGAGAGAGAGAGAGAGAGAGGACGTGATAGAGCGAGAATCAGAGAGAGAGAGAGAGAGAGGAGGTGATAGAGCGAGAATCAGAGAGAGAGAGAGAGAGAGAGAGGACGTGATATAGCGAGAATCAGAGAGAGAGAGGACGTGATAGAGCGAGAATGAGAGAGAGAGAACGTGATAGAGCGAGAATGAGAGAGAGAGAACGTGATAGAGCGAGAATGAGAGAGAGAGAGAGGACATGATAGAGCGAGAATCAGCGAGAGAGAGAGATGACATGATAGAGCGAGAATCAGAGAGAGAGAGAGAGAGGAGGTGATAGAGCGAGAATCAGAGAGAGAGAGAGAGGAGGTGATAGAGCGAGAATCAGAGAGAGAGAGAGAGGACGTGATAAAGCGAGAATGAGAGAGAGAGAACGTGACAGAGCGAGAATGAGAGAGAGAGGACATGATAGAGCGAGAATCAGCGAGAGAGAGAGAGAACGTGATACAGCGAGAATGAGAGAGAGAGAGAGAGAGAGAGGACATGATACAGCGAGAATCAGAGAGAGAGAGAGAGAGAGTGGACGTGATAGAGCGAGAATCAGCGGGAGAGAGAGAGAACGTGATAGAGCGACAATCAGAGAGAGAGAGGACGTGATAGAGCGAGAATCAGAGAGAGAGAGAGAGAACGTGATACAGCGAGAATGAGAGAGAGAGAGAGAGAGAGAGAACGTGATACAGCGAGAATGAGAGAGAGAGAGAAAGAGAGTGGACGTGATAGAGCGAGAATCAGCGGGAGAGAGAGAGAGAACGTGATAGAGCGACAATCAGAGAGAGAGAGGACGTGATAGAGCGAGAATCAGAGAGAGAGGACGCAATAGAGCGAGAATCAGAGAAAGAGAGAGAGAGAGGACGTGATAGAGCGAGAAGCAGAGAGAGAGAGAGAGAGGACGTGATAGAGCGAGAATCAGAGAGAGAGAAGACGTGATAGAGCGAGAATCAGCGAGAGAGAAAGAGGACATGATAGAGAATCAGCGAGAGAGAGAGAAAGAGGACGTGATAGAGAATCAGCGAGAGAGAGAGAGGACGTAATAGAGCGAGAATCAGCGAGAGAGAGAGAGAACGTGATAGAGCGAGAATCAGAGAGAGAGAGAGAGGACGTGATATAGCAAGAATCAGAGAGAGAGAGTGGACATGATAGAGCAAGAATCAGAGAGAGAGAGAACGCAATAGAGCGAGAATCAGAGAGAGAGGATGTGATAGAGCGAGAATCAGCGAGAGAGAGAGAGGACGTGATAGAGCGAGAATCAGCGAGAGAGAGGGGACGTGGTAGAACGAGAATCAGCGAGAGAGAGAGGGGACGTGATACAGAGAGAATCAGCGAGAGAGAGAGGACGCGATAGAGCGAGAATCAGAGAGAGAGAGAGAGGACGTGATAGAGCGAGAATCAGCGAGAGAGAGAGGACGTGATAGCGCGAGAATCAGCGAGAGAGAGAGAGAACGTGATAGAGCGAGAATCAGAGAGAGGGGACGTGATAGAGCGAGAATCAGAGATAGAGAGAGGACGTGATAGAGCGAGAATGAGAGAGAGAGAGAACGTGATAGAGCGAGAATGAGAGAGAGAGAGAACGTGATAGAGCGAGAATGAGAGAGAGAGAACGTGATAGAGCGAGAATGAGAGAGAGAGGACATGACAGAGCGAGAATCAGCGAGAGAGAGAGAACGTGATAGAGCGAGAATGAGAGAGAGAGAGAGAGAACGTGATAGAGCGAGAATGAGAGAGAGAGAGAACGTGATAGAGCGAGAATGAGAGAGAGAGGACATGACAGAGCGAGAATCAGCGAGAGAGAGAGAACGTGATAGAGCGAGAATGAGAGAGAGAGAGAGAGTGGACGTGATAGAGCGAGAATCAGCGGGAGAGAGAGAGAACGTGATAGAGCGACAATCAGAGAGAGAGAGGACGTGATAGAGCGAGAATCAGAGAGAGAGGACGCAATAGAGCGAGAATCAGAGAGAGACAGAGAGAGGACGTGATAGAGCGAGAATCAGAGAGAGAGAGAGAGAGGACGCAATAGAGCGAGAATCAGAGAGAGAGGACGTGATAGAGCGAGAATCAGCGAGAGAGAGAGAGGACGTGATAGAGCAAGAATCAGAGAGAGAGAGGACGCAATAGAGCGAGAATCAGAGAGAGAGGACGTGATAGAGCGAGAATCAGAGAGAGAGAGGACATGAGAGCGAGAATCAGAGAGAGAGAGGACGTGATAGAGCAAGAATCAGCGAGAGAGAGAGAGGACGTGATAGAGCGAGAATCAGCAAGAGAGAGAGGGGACGTGATACAGCGAGAATCAGAGAGAGAGGATGCAATAGAGCAAGAATCAGAGAGAGAGGAGGTGATAGAGCGAGAATCAGAGAGAGAGAGAGAGAGAGAGAGGAGGTGATAGAGCGAGAATCAGAGAGAGAGAGAGAGAGAGAGGACGTGATATAGCGAGAATCAGAGAGAGAGAGGACGTGATAGAGCGAGAATGAGAGAGAGAGAACGTGATAGAGCGAGAATGAGAGAGAGATAACGTGATAGAGCGAGAATGAGAGAGAGAGAGGACGTGATAGAGAATCAGCGAGAGAGAGAGAGAGAGAGGACGTGATAGAGAATCAGCGAGAGAGAGGACGTAATAGAGCGAGAATCAGCGAGAGAGAGAGAGAGAACGTGATAGAGCGAGAATCAGAGAGAGAGAGAGGACGTGATATAGCAAGAATCAGAGAGAGAGAGAGAGAGAGGACGCAATAGAGCGAGAATCAGAGAGAGAGGACGTGATAGAGCGAGAATCAGCGAGAGAGAGAGAGGACGTGATAGAGCGAGAATCAGCGAGAGAGAGAGGGGACGTGGTAGAACGAGAATCAGTGAGAGAGAGAGGGGACGTGATACAGCGAGAATCAGCGAGAGAGAGAGGACGCGATAGAGCAAGAATCAGAGAGAGAGAGGACGTGATAGAGCGAGAATCAGCGAGAGAGAGAGGACGTGATAGCGCGAGAATCAGCGAGAGAGAGAGAGAACGTGATAGAGCGAGAATCAGAGAGAGAGAGAGAGGACGTGATAGAGCGAGAATGAGAGAGAGAGAGAGAGAGAGAAAGGGGACATGATAGAGCGAGAATCAGAGAGAGAGAGGAAGTGATAGAGCGAGAATCAGCGAGAGCGAGAGAGAACGTGATAGAGTGAGAATCAGAGCGAGAATCAGAGAGAGAGAGGGGACGTGATAAAGCGAGAATGAGAGAGAGAGAGGGGACATGATAGAGCGAGAATCAGAGAGAGAGAGGACGTGATAGAGCGAGAATCAGAGAGAGAGAGAGTACGTGATAAAGCGAGAATGAGAGAGAGAGAGAGAGGACGTGATAGGGCGAGAATCAGAGAGAGAGAGGACGCAATAGAGCGAGAATCAGAGAGAGAGAGAGGACATGATAGAGCGAGAATGAGAGAGAGAGAGAGAGAGAGAGAGGACATGATAGAGCGAGAATCAGAGCGAGAATCAGAGAGAGAGGACATGATAAAGCGAGAATGAGAGAGAGAGAGGGGACATGATAGAGCGAGAATCAGAGAGAGAAAGGACGTGTTAGAGCTAGAATCAGAGAGAGAGAGGACATGATAGAGCGAGAATCAGAGAGAGAAAGGACGTGATAGAGCGAGAATCAGAGAGAGAGAGAGGACGTGATAGAGCGAGAATCAGAAAGAGAGATAGGGGACGTGATAGAGCGAGAATCAGAGAGGGAGAGAGGACGTGATAGAGAGAGAATCGGAGAGAGAGAGAGGACGTGGTAGAGCGAGAAACAGAGAGAGAGAGAGGACGTGATAGAGCGAGAATCAGCGAGAGAGAGAGAGAGGACGTGATAGAGCAAGTATCAGAGAGAGAGAGAGGACGTGATAGAGCGAGAATCAGAGAGAGAGAGAGGACGTGATAGAGCGAGAATCAGAGAGAGAGAAAGAGGACATGATAGAGAATCAGCGAGAGAGAGAGAGAGAGGACGTGATAGAGAATCAGCGAGAGAGAGAGGACGTAATAGAGCGAGAATCAGCGAGAGAGAGAGAGAGAACGTGATAGAGCGAGAATCAGAGAGAGAGAGAGGACATGATAGAGCAAGAATCAGAGAGAGAGAGAGAGGACGCAATAGAGCGAGAATCAGAGAGAGAGGACGTGATAGAGCGAGAATCAGCGAGAGAGAGAGAGGACGTGATAGAGCGAGAATCAGAGAGAGAGAGAGGACGCAATAGAGCGAGAATCAGAGAGAGAGGACATGATAGAGCGAGAATCAGAGAGAGAGAGGACATGAGAGCGAGAATCAGAGAGAGAGAGGACGTGATAGAGCAAGAATCAGCGAGAGAGAGAGAGGACGTGATAGAGCGAGAATCAGCAAGAGAGAGAGGGGACGTGATACAGTGAGAATCAGAGAGAGAGGATGCAATAGAGCAAGAATCAGAGAGAGAGAGAGAGAGGACGTGATAGAGCGAGAATCAGAGAGAGAGAGAGAGAGAGGAGGTGATAGAGCGAGAATCAGAGAGAGAGAGAGAGAGAGAGAGAGGACGTGATATAGCGAGAATCAGAGAGAGAGAGGACGTGATAGAGCGAGAATGAGAGAGAGAGAACGTGATAGAGCGAGAATGAGAGAGAGAGAGAGAGGACATGATAGAGCGAGAATCAGCGAGAGAGAGAGATGACATGATAGAGCGAGAATCAGCGAGAGAGAGAGATGACATGATAGAGCGAGAATCAGAGAGAGAGAGAGGAGGTGATAGAGCGAGAATCAGAGAGAGAGAGAGAGGAGGTGATAGAGCAAGAATCAGAGAGAGAGAGAGGACGTGATAAAGCGAGAATGAGAGAGAGAGAACGTGACAGAGCGAGAATGAGAGAGAGAGGACATGATAGAGCGAGAATCAGCGAGAGAGAGAGAGAACGTGATACAGCGAGAATGAGAGAGAGAGAGAGAGAGGACATGATACAGCGAGAATCAGAGAGAGAGTGGACGTGATAGAGCGAGAATCAGCGGGAGAGAGAGAGAACGTGATAGAGCGACAATCAGAGAGAGAGAGGACGTGATAGAGCGAGAATCAGAGAGAGAGGACGCAATAGAGCGAGAATCAGAGAAAGAGAGAGAGAGAGAGGACGTGATAGAGCGAGAAGCAGAGAGAGAGAGAGAGAGGACGTGATAGAGCGAGAATCAGAGAGAGAGAAGACGTGAGAGAGCGAGAATCAGCGAGAGAGAAAGAGGACATGATAGAGAATCAGCGAGAGAGAGAGAAAGAGGACGTGATAGAGAATCAGCGAGAGAGAGAGAGGACGTAATAGAGCGAGAATCAGCGAGAGAGAGAGAGAACGTGATAGAGCGAGAATCAGAGAGAGAGAGAGAGGACGTGATATAGCAAGAATCAGAGAGAGAGAGAGTGGACATGATAGAGCAAGAATCAGAGAGAGAGAGAGAACGCAATAGAGCGAGAATCAGAGAGAGAGGACGTGATAGAGCGAGAATCAGCGAGAGAGAGAGAGGACGTGATAGAGCGAGAATCAGCGAGAGAGAGGGGACGTGGTAGAACGAGAATCAGCGAGAGAGAGAGGGGACGTGATACAGAGAGAATCAGCGAGAGAGAGAGGACGCGATAGAGCGAGAATCAGAGAGAGAGAGAGAGAGAGAGGACGTGATAGAGCGAGAATCAGCGAGAGAAAGAGGACGTGATAGCGCGAGAATCAGCGAGAGAGAGAGAGAACGTGATAGAGCGAGAATCAGAGAGAGGGGACGTGATAGAGCGAGAATCAGAGATAGAGAGAGGACGTGATAGAGCGAGAATGAGAGAGAGAGAGAACGTGATAGAGCGAGAATGAGAGAGAGAGAGAACGTGATAGAGCGAGAATGAGAGAGAACGTGATAGAGCGAGAATGAGAGAGAGAGGACATGATAGAGCGAGAATCAGCGAGAGAGAGAGATGACATGATAGAGCGAGAATCAGAGAGAGAGAGAGAGAGAGAGAGGAGGTGATAGAGCGAGAATCAGAGAGAGAGAGAGAGGAGGTGATAGAGCGAGAATCAGAGAGAGAGAGAGAGGACGTGATAAAGCGAGAATGAGAGAGAGAGAACGTGATAGAGCGAGAATGAGAGAGAGAGGACATGACAGAGCGAGAATCAGCGAGAGAGAGAGAACGTGATAGAGCGAGAATGAGAGAGAGAGAGAGAGAGAGAGAGAGGACATGATACAGCGAGAATCAGAGAGAGAGTGGACGTGATAGAGCGAGAATCAGCGGGAGAGAGAGAGAACGTGATAGAGCGACAATCAGAGAGAGAGAGGACGTGATAGAGCGAGAATCAGAGAGAGAGGACGCAATAGAGCGAGAATCAGAGAGAGAGAGAGGACGTGATAGAGCGAGAAGCAGAGAGAGAGAGAGAGAGGACGTGATAGAGCGAGAATCAGAGAGAGAGAGAGGACGTGATATAGCAAGAATCAGAGAGAGAGAGAGAGAGGACGCAATAGAGCGAGAATCAGAGAGAGAGGACGTGATAGAGCGAGAATCAGCGAGAGAGAGAGAGGACGTGATAGAGCAAGAATCAGAGAGAGAGAGAGAGGACGCAATAGAGCGAGAATCAGAGAGAGAGGACGTGATAGAGCGAGAATCAGAGAGAGAGAGGACATGAGAGCGAGAATCAGAGAGAGAGAGGACGTGATAGAGCAAGAATCAGCGAGAGAGAAGACGTGAGAGAGCGAGAATCAGCGAGAGAGAAAGAGGACATGATAGAGAATCAGCGAGAGAGAGAGAAAGAGGACGTGATAGAGAATCAGCGAGAGAGAGAGAGGACGTAATAGAGCGAGAATCAGCGAGAGAGAGAGAGAACGTGATAGAGCGAGAATCAGAGAGAGAGAAGACGTGAGAGAGCGAGAATCAGCGAGAGAGAAAGAGGACATGATAGAGAATCAGCGAGAGAGAGAGAAAGAGGACGTGATAGAGAATCAGCGAGAGAGAGAGAGGACGTAATAGAGCGAGAATCAGCGAGAGAGAGAGTGGACGTGATATAGCAAGAATCAGAGAGAGAGAGTGGACATGATAGAGCAAGAATCAGAGAGAGAGAGAGAACGCAATAGAACGAGAATCAGAGAAAGAGAGAGAGAGAGAGGACGTGATAGAGCGAGAAGCAGAGAGAGAGAGAGAGAGGACGTGATAGAGCGAGAATCAGAGAGAGAGAAGACGTGAGAGAGCGAGAATCAGCGAGAGAGAGAGAGGACGTGATAGAGCGAGAATCAGCGAGAGAGAGGGGACGTGGTAGAACGAGAATCAGCGAGAGAGAGAGGGGACGTGATACAGAGAGAATCAGCGAGAGAGAGAGGACGCGATAGAGCGAGAATCAGAGAGAGAGAGAGAGAGGACGTGATAGAGCGAGAATCAGCGAGAGAAAGAGGACGTGATAGCGCGAGAATCAGCGAGAGAGAGAGAGAACGTGATAGAGCGAGAATCAGAGAGAGGGGACGTGATAGAGCGAGAATCAGAGATAGAGAGAGGACGTGATAGAGCGAGAATGAGAGAGAGAGAGAACGTGATAGAGCGAGAATGAGAGAGAGAGAGAACGTGATAGAGCGAGAATGAGAGAGAACGTGATAGAGCGAGAATGAGAGAGAGAGGACATGATAGAGCGAGAATCAGCGAGAGAGAGAGATGACATGATAGAGCGAGAATCAGAGAGAGAGAGAGAGAGAGAGAGGAGGTGATAGAGCGAGAATCAGAGAGAGAGAGAGAGGAGGTGATAGAGCGAGAATCAGAGAGAGAGAGAGAGGACGTGATAAAGCGAGAATGAGAGAGAGAGAACGTGATAGAGCGAGAATGAGAGAGAGAGGACATGACAGAGCGAGAATCAGCGAGAGAGAGAGAACGTGATAGAGCGAGAATGAGAGAGAGAGAGAGAGAGAGAGAGAGGACATGATACAGCGAGAATCAGAGAGAGAGTGGACGTGATAGAGCGAGAATCAGCGGGAGAGAGAGAGAACGTGATAGAGCGACAATCAGAGAGAGAGAGGACGTGATAGAGCGAGAATCAGAGAGAGAGGACGCAATAGAGCGAGAATCAGAGAGAGAGAGAGGACGTGATAGAGCGAGAAGCAGAGAGAGAGAGAGAGAGGACGTGATAGAGCGAGAATCAGAGAGAGAGAGAGGACGTGATATAGCAAGAATCAGAGAGAGAGAGAGAGAGGACGCAATAGAGCGAGAATCAGAGAGAGAGGACGTGATAGAGCGAGAATCAGCGAGAGAGAGAGAGGACGTGATAGAGCAAGAATCAGAGAGAGAGAGAGAGGACGCAATAGAGCGAGAATCAGAGAGAGAGGACGTGATAGAGCGAGAATCAGAGAGAGAGAGGACATGAGAGCGAGAATCAGAGAGAGAGAGGACGTGATAGAGCAAGAATCAGCGAGAGAGAAGACGTGAGAGAGCGAGAATCAGCGAGAGAGAAAGAGGACATGATAGAGAATCAGCGAGAGAGAGAGAAAGAGGACGTGATAGAGAATCAGCGAGAGAGAGAGAGGACGTAATAGAGCGAGAATCAGCGAGAGAGAGAGAGAACGTGATAGAGCGAGAATCAGAGAGAGAGAAGACGTGAGAGAGCGAGAATCAGCGAGAGAGAAAGAGGACATGATAGAGAATCAGCGAGAGAGAGAGAAAGAGGACGTGATAGAGAATCAGCGAGAGAGAGAGAGGACGTAATAGAGCGAGAATCAGCGAGAGAGAGAGTGGACGTGATATAGCAAGAATCAGAGAGAGAGAGTGGACATGATAGAGCAAGAATCAGAGAGAGAGAGAGAACGCAATAGAACGAGAATCAGAGAAAGAGAGAGAGAGAGAGGACGTGATAGAGCGAGAAGCAGAGAGAGAGAGAGAGAGGACGTGATAGAGCGAGAATCAGAGAGAGAGAAGACGTGAGAGAGCGAGAATCAGCGAGAGAGAAAGAGGACATGATAGAGAATCAGCGAGAGAGAGAGAAAGAGGACGTGATAGAGAATCAGCGAGAGAGAGAGAAGACGTAATAGAGCGAGAATCAGCGAGAGAGAGAGAGAACGTGATAGAGCGAGAATCAGAGAGAGAGAGAGAGGACGTGATAGAGCAAGAATCAGAGAGAGAGAGTGGACATGATAGAGCAAGAATCAGAGAGAGAGAGAGAACGCAATAGAGCGAGAATCAGAGAGAGAGGACGTGATAGAGCGAGAATCAGCGAGAGAGAGAGAGGACGTGATAGAGCGAGAATCAGCGAGAGAGAGGGGACGTGGTAGAACGAGAATCAGCGAGAGAGAGAGGGGACGTGATACAGAGAGAATCAGCGAGAGAGAGAGGACGCGATAGAGCGAGAATCAGAGAGAGAGAGAGAGGACGTGATAGAGCGAGAATCAGCGAGAGAAAGAGGACGTGATAGCGCGAGAATCAGCGAGAGAGAGAGAGAGAACGTGATAGAGCGAGAATCAGAGAGAGGGGACGTGATAGAGCGAGAATCAGCGAGAGAGAGAGAACGTGATAGAGCGAGAATGAGAGAGAGAGAGAGAGAGAGAGGACATGATACAGCGAAAATCAGAGAGAGAGTGGACGTGATAGAGCGAGAATCAGCGGGAGAGAGAGAGAACGTGATAGAGCGACAATCAGAGAGAGAGAGGACGTGATAGAGCGAGAATCAGAGAGAGAGGACGCAATAGAGCGAGAATCAGAGAGAGAGAGAGTACGTGATAGAGCGAGAAGCAGAGAGAGAGAGAGAGAGGACGTGATAGAGCGAGAATCAGAGAGAGAGAGAGGACGTGATATAGCAAGAATCAGAGAGAGAGAGAGAGAGGACGCAATAGAGCGAGAATCAGAGAGAGAGGACGTGATAGAGCGAGAATCAGCGAGAGAGAGAGAGGACGTGATAGAGCAAGAATCAGAGAGAGAGAGAGAGGACGCAATAGAGCGAGAATCAGAGAGAGAGGACGTGATAGAGCGAGAATCAGAGAGAGAGAGGACATGAGAGCGAGAATCAGAGAGAGAGAGGACGTGATAGAGCAAGAATCAGCGAGAGAGAGGACGTGATAGAGCGAGAATCAGCAAGAGAGAGAGGGGACGTGATACAGCGAGAATCAGAGAGAGAGAGGGTGCAATAGAGCAAGAATCAGAGAGAGAGGAGGTGATAGAGCGAGAATCAGAGAGAGAGAGAGAGAGAGAGAGAGAGGAGGTGATAGAGCGAGAATCAGAGAGAGAGAGAGAGAGAGAGAGAGAGGACGTGATATAGCGAGAATCAGAGAGAGAGAGGACGTGATAGAGCGAGAATGAGAGAGAGAGAACGTGATAGAGCGAGAATGAGAGAGAGATAACGTGATAGAGCGAGAATGAGAGAGAGGACGTGATAGAGAATCAGCGAGAGAGAGAGGACGTGATAGAGAATCAGCGAGAGAGAGAGAGGACGTAATAGAGCGAGAATCAGCGAGAGAGAGAGAGAACGTGATAGAGCGAGAATCAGAGAGAGAGAGAGGACGTGATATAGCAAGAATCAGAGAGAGAGAGTGGACATGATAGAGCAAGAATCAGAGAGAGAGAGAGAGAGAGGACGCAATAGAGCGAGAATCAGAGAGAGAGGACGTGATAGAGCGAGAATCAGCGAGAGAGAGAGAGGACGTGATAGAGCGAGAATCAGCGAGAGAGAGAGGGGACGTGGTAGAACGAGAATCAGTGAGAGAGAGAGGGGACGTGATACAGCGAGAATCAGCGAGAGAGAGAGGACGCGATAGAGCAAGAATCAGAGAGAGAGAGGACGTGATAGAGCGAGAATCAGCGAGAGAGAGAGGACGTGATAGCGCGAGAATCAGCGAGAGAGAGAGAGAACGTGATAGAGCGAGAATCAGAGAGAGAGAGAGAGAGGACGTGATAGAGCGAGAATGAGAGAGAGAGAGAGAGAGAGAGAGAGAAAGGGGACATGATAGAGCGAGAATCAGAGAGAGAGAGGACGTGATAGAGCGAGAATCAGCGAGAGCGAGAGAGAACGTGATAGAGTGAGAATCAGAGCGAGAATCAGAGAGAGAGAGGGGACGTGATAAAGCGAGAATGAGAGAGAGAGAGGGGACATGATAGAGCGAGAATCAGAGAGAGAGAGGACGTGATAGAGCGAGAATCAGAGAGAGAGAGAGAGAGTACGTGATAAAGCGAGAATGAGAGAGAGAGAGAGAGAGAGAGAGAGAGAGAGGACGTGATAGGGCGAGAATCAGAGAGAGAGAGGACGCAATAGAGCGAGAATCAGAGAGAGAGGACATGATAGAGCGAGAATGAGAGAGAGAGAGAGAGGACATGATAGAGCGAGAATCAGAGCGAGAATCAGAGAGAGAGGACATGATAAAGCGAGAATGAGAGAGAGAGAGGGGACATGATAGAGCGAGAATCAGAGAGAGAAAGGACGTGTTAGAGCTAGAATCAGAGAGAGAGAGGACATGATAGAGCGAGAATCAGAGAGAGAAAGGACGTGATAGAGCGAGAATCAGAGAGAGAGAGAGGACGTGATAGAGCGAGAATCAGAGAGAGAGAGAGGACGTGATAGAGCGAGAATCAGAGAGAGAGAGAGGGGACGTGATAGAGCGAGAATCAGAGAGGGAGAGAGGACGTGATAGAGAGAGAATCGGAGAGAGAGAGAGGACGTGGTAGAGCGAGAAACAGAGAGAGAGAGAGGACGTGATAGAGCGAGAATCAGCGAGAGAGAGAGGACGTGATAGAGCAAGTATCAGAGAGAGAGAGAGGACGTGATAGAGCGAGAATCAGAGAGAGAGAGAGGACGTGATAGAGCGAGAATCAGAGAGAGAGAGAGGGGACGTGATAGAGCGAGAATCAGAGAGGGAGAGAGGACGTGATAGAGAGAGAATCGGAGAGAGAGAGAGGACGTGATAGAGCGAGAATCAGAGAGAGAGAGAGGACATGATAGAGCGAGAATCAGAGAGAGAGAGAGGACGTGATAGAGCGAGAATCAGCAAGAAAGAGAGGGGACGTGATAGAGCGAGAATCAGAGAGAGAGAGAGAGAGAGGACGTGATAGAGCGAGAATCAGAGAGAGAGAGAGAGAGAGAGGATGTGAGAGCGAGAATGAGAGAGAGAGAGAGAGGACGTGATAGAGCGAGAATGAGAGAGAGAGAGAGGACATGATAGAGCGAGAATCAGAGAGAGAGAGAGAGAGAGAGAGAGAGGGGGGACGTGATAGAGCGAGAATCAGAGAGAGAGAGAGGACGTGATAGAGCGAGAATCAGAGAGAGAGAGAGAGAGAGAGGATGTGAGAGCGAAAATGAGAGAGAGAGAGAGGACGTGATAGAGCGAGAATGAGAGAGAGAGAGAGAGAGAAAGAGAGAGGACATGATAGAGTGAGAATCAGAGAGAGAGAGAGAGAGGACGTGATAGAGCGAGAATCAGAGAGAGAGAGAGAGAGGACATGATAGAGTGAGAATCAGAGAGAGAGACAGAGAGAGAGAGGACGTGATAGAGTGAGAATCAGCAAGAGAGAGAGAGGGGACGTGATAGAGCGAGAATCAGAGAGAGAGAGGACGTGATAGAGCGACAATCAGAGAGAGAGAGAGGATGTGAGAGCGAGAATCAGAGAGAGAGAGAGAGAGAGGGGACGTGATAGAGCGAGAATCAGAGTGAGAGAGAGGACGTGATAGAGCGAGAATCAGAGAGAGAGAGAGAGAGAGAGAGAGATGTGATAGAGTGGGGGGCACATAAGAAGAGATAAACTGTATGGGGTATGAGATTAGCTGTGTAAGGGAGGGCAAGCTGTATGAGCGGGGAGAAATTTGAGGTGGGAGAGCTGTGTGAGGGATAAGATGTGTTGGGGAGTGAGCTGTGTGAGGGATAAGATGTGTCGGGGGGAGAGCTGTGTGAGGGATAAGATGTGTCGGGGGGAGAGCTGTGTGAGGGATAAGATGTGTCGGGGGGAGAGCTGTGTGAGGGATAAGATGTGTCGGGGAGTGAGCTGTGTGAGGGATAAGATGTGTCGGGGGGGAGAGCTGTGTGAGGGAAAAGATGTGTTGGGGGGAGAGCTGTGTGAGGGATAAGATGTGTCGGGGAGTGAGCTGTGTGAGGGATAAGATGTGTCGGGGGGAGACCTGTGTGAGGGATAAGATGTGTCGGGGGGAGAGCTGTGTGAGGGATAAGATGTGTCGGAGGGAGATCTGTGTGAGGGATAAGATGTGTCAGGGGGAGAGCTGTGTGAGGGATAAGATGTGTCGGGGAGTGAGCTGTGTGAGGGATAAGATGTGTCGGGAGTGAGCTGTGTGAGGGATAAGATGTGTCGGGGGGAGAGCTGTGTGAGGGATAAGATGTGTCGGGGGGAGAGCTGTGTGAGGGATAAGATGTGTCGATGGAGAGCTGTGTGAGGGATAAGATGTGTCGGGGAGTGAGCTGTGTGAGGGATAAGATGTGTCGGGGGGAGAGCTGTGTGAGGGATAAGATGTGCCGGGGGGAGAGCTGTGTGAGGGATAAGATGTGTAAGGGGGAGAGCTGTGTGAGGGATAAGATGTGTCGGGGGGAGAGCTGTGTGAGTGATAAGATGTGTCGATGGAGAGCTGTGTGAGGGATAAGATGTGTCGGGGGGAGAGCTGTGTGAGGGATAAGATGTGTCGGGGGGAGAGCTGTGTGAGGGATAAGATGTGTCGGGGGGAGAGCTGTGTGAGGGATAAGATGTGTAAGGGGGAGAGCTGTGTGAGGGATAAGATGTGTCGGGGGGAGAGCTGTGTGAGTGATAAGATGTGTCGATGGAGAGCTGTGTGAGGGATAAGATGTGTCGGGGGGAGAGCTGTGTGAGGGATAAGATGTGTCGGGGGGAGAGCTGTGTGAGGGATAAGATGTGTCGGGGGAGAGCTGTGTGAGGGATAAGATGTGTCAGGGGGAGAGCTGTGTGAGGGATAAGATGTGTCAGGGGGAGAGCTGTGTGAGGGATAAGGTGTCGATGGAGAGCTGTGTGAGGGATAAGATGTGTCGGGGAGTGAGCTATGTGAGGGATAAGTTGTGTCGGGGGGAGAGCTGTGTGAGGGATAAGATGTGTCGGGGGGAGAGCTGTGTGAGGGATAAGATGTGTCGGGGGGAGAGCTGTGTGAGGGATAAGATGTGTCAGGGGGAGAGCTGTGTGAGGGATAAGATGTGTCGATGGAGAGCTGTGTGAGGGATAAGATGTGTCGGGGTGTGTGACAGGACGGTACCGTACGAAAGCACTCGCCGGTTTCGCGTCCCGTTGACTGCGCACAGACTGGAAGGTCAAGCCGCACGAGGCCTGACCACATAGGGGATTCCCGCTTACCGTCAGTAACCGCCTGTTACTGACTCCACCCACTGCGTTGTGGGTGGGTTCTTGCTGCCACCACCAAACTCCTAACCTGCCGTGGCGTTTGGAACCACGGTTCTGCTCTGTATGTGCCGACGCACTGCCTTACCACAGCTGTGTGGTGCTGACGAATCCCCACTAGCCACTTGCTAGGCCTCTACCGGTAGCTGGCGGAAGGCGGAGCTTGGAGACGCTAGGTGCTTCCCTGGACAGCCGGAGGACGGGGCTAGGTTTGGCCTAACCCTGTTGGTCACAAGATGAAGCAGTCTTGAGGCAAAGATGTTTATTGCTCAAATAACCTTTAAAAAGGCTCCTCCCTATTGCTAGGGGCAACAGCATACAATCAAGATGTTTTCAGCAGAAGAAGATGTTACAATACACTCCTATGGGCCAACTGCCCTGCTTTTATCCCTCTCCAAGACCCCTTACCACAGGGGGTAAGCCCGCCCTGTGGTGCACAACCAATCAATGTTTACACATGAGCTGTGCATGCTCTGGTCTCATGCACACCTAACATTGTTCCCTATGGACAGTGGGGAGTGGTCGGTCTCCTTGGACTCTCCCATCTGGGAGAGTCAGAATACTCCCCGGTGCCGTTCAGTCTGGCTGGGGGGAAGTTTTTCCCTCCTAAACTGACTTCCAGAAACCTGCCCGGGACCCTTCTCACTGCCTGCAGCCTGGATTTGGGCTCCAGAGCTGGGCAGCCTGGCTCCCCGGTCCAGGTTTCTTGGCACTACGGCTGATCTCCATGGAGCTCCAAGAAACCACTCAGCTTGTTTCATAGCTAAGCTGCTTCTCTCTCTCCCTGTGCCTCTTGGAAATGTGAGGCTGGATGGGAAAACATTCCGTTTTTGGGGAAAAGGTCTGGGAGAATCCATCAGCCTGCACAGCTATGGATTCCCCCCTCCTGGGACACACAATCAAGTAAGTGCAATTTATCTTTAAATACATTACATTTAAATCACACTGTACATTTCCCTGTAAATATACACTGAGCCTGTGCCCTGCACAGACTCTACATACTCAGGCACTGCAGTGCCTTACAACACTCTGGGGTACATTTACTAACATTCGTAATTCCCGAAAATAGGTCAAAGTTCAATCACGAATGACATCGACAGTGTAAAACTGCAACTTTTTGAATTTATTACGATGGATTTACTAAGCTGTCGTATTCGGGTTTTTCTTTTCTTCCGATGTCGATGTCATTCGTTTTTTTTTACCTAATTTTACGGCAGTGATTAGCAAAACACTGCCGTTTTTTTTTACAATCAATCTCGGCCGGATCTGTGTGATCCGTGCTGGGGTTCTTTTTATTTTTTATTTTTAATTAAACAATGTAAAATCCCCAAAAAAAATGCGTGGGGCCCCCCCTCCTAAGCATAACCAGCCTCGGGCTCTTTGAGCCGATCCTGGTTGCAGAAATATGGTGAAAAAAATGACAGGGGTTCCCCCATATTTAAGCAACCAGCATCGGGCTCTGCGCCTGGTCCTGGTCCCAAAAATACGGGGGACAAAAAGAGTAGGGGTCCCCCATATTTTTAAAACCAGCACCGGGCTCCACTAGCTGGACAGATAATGCCACAGCCGGGGGTCACTTTTATACAGCGCCCTGCGGCCGTGGCATCAAAAATCCAACTAGTCACCCCTGGCCGGGGTACCCTGGGGGAGTGGGAACCCCTTCAATCAAGGGGTCCCCCCCCCCCAGCCACCCAAGGGCCAGGGGTGAAGCCCGAGGCTGTCCCCCCCCATCCAATGGGCTGCGGATGGGAGGGCTGATAGCCTTTGTTGTAAAATAAAAGATATTGTTTTTAGTAGCAGTACTACAAGTCCCAGCAAGCCTCCCCCGCATGCTGGTACTTGGAGAACCACAAGTACCAGCATGCGGCGGAAAAACGGGCCCGCTGGTACCTGTAGTACTACCACTAAAAAAATACCCCAAAAAACACAAGACACACACACCGTGAAAGTATAATTTTATTACATACATACACACATACATACATACTTACCTTATGTTCCCACGCAGGTCGGTCCTCTTCTCCAGTAGAATCCAAGGGGTACCTGTTGAAGAAATTCTACTCACCAGATCCAGTGGTCCAGGCTCCTCGGATAATCCAGGGTTAATCCACGTACTTGAATAAAACAAAAAAACGGTTGCCCGACCACGAACTGAAAGGTGACCCATGTTTGCACATGGGTCACCTTCCCACGAATGCCAGAAACCCACTTTGCCTTCTGGCTAAGTGGGTTTCTTCAGCCAATCAGGGAGTGCCACGTTGTAGCACTCTCCTGATCAGCTGTGTGCTCCTGTCTTCACTGACAGGCAGCACGCGGCAGTGTTACAATGTAGCGCCTATGCGCTACATTGTAACCAATGATGGGAACTTTCTGCTCAGCGGTGACGTCACTTTAGGTCAACCGCAGGGCACAAAGTTCCCATCATTGGTTACAATGTAGCGCATAGGCGCTACATTGTAACACTGCCCTGTGCCGCCTGTCAGTGAGGACAGGAGCACACAGCTGATCAGTAGAGTGCTACAACGTGGCACTCCCTGATTGGCTGAAGAAACCCACTTAGCCAGAAGGCAAAGTGGGTTTCTGGCATTCGTGGGAAGGTGACCCATGTGCAAACATGGGTCACCTTTCAGTTCGTGGTCGGGCAACCGTTTTTTTGTTTTATTCAAGTACGTGGATTATCCCTGGATTTGCCGAGGAGCCTGGACCACTGGATCTGGTGAGTAGAATTTCTTCAACAGGTACCCCTTGGATTCTACTGGAGAAGAGGACCGACCTGCGTGGGAACATAAGGTAAGTATGTATGTATGTGTGTATGTATGTAATAAAATTATACTTTCACGGTGTGTGTGTCTTGTGTTTTTTGGGGTATTTTTTTAGTGGTAGTACTACAGGTACCAGCGGGCCCGTTTTTCCGCCGCATGCTGGTACTTGTGGTTCTCCAAGTACCAGCATGCGGGGGAGGCTTGCTGGGACTTGTAGTACTGCTACTAAAAACAATATCTTTTATTTTACAACAAAGGCTATCAGCCCTCCCATCCGCAGCCCATTGGATGGGGGGGGACAGCCTCGGGCTTCACCCCTGGCCCTTGGGTGGCTGGGGGGGGGGGACCCCTTGATTGAAGGGGTTCCCACTCCCCCAGGGTACCCCGGCCAGGGGTGACTAGTTGGATTTTTGATGCCACGGCCGCAGGGCACTATATAAAAGTGACCCCCGGCTGTGGCATTATCTGTCCAGCTAGTGGAGCCCGGTGCTGGTTTTAAAAATACGGGGGACCCCTACTCTTTTTGTCCCCCGTATTTTTGGGACCAGGACCAGGCGCAGAGCCCGATGCTGGTTGCTTAAATATGGGGGAACCCCTGTCATTTTTTTCACCATATTTCTGCAACCAGGATCGGCTCAAAGAGCCCGAGGCTGGTTATGCTTAGGAGGGGGGACCCTACGCAATTTTTATTGTAAAAATAAGCACTTTCCCACCCCTTCCCACTGATATACATGCACGGATCTCATGGATCCGTGCATGCCTATCCAAACACGAATAAAAAAAAAAGTTCTGTTTTTTTTTAGCACTTTTTTACGAGTTGTAATTTTTCACGGCAGTGTTTGTTCTTTTTTTGCTTTGCACTTCTTAGTAAATGACCGAGATTCATACTTAAACAGCCGCGTTTTGACCGATGGTGTATTCATTCGTAATTTTTTACCTGAACTAGCAAAAAATTACGAATGCCCTCATCACTGCCGTGATTAGTGTTTAGTAAATGACCGAGATTAACCGAGATGACACTTTGAAGAAAAAACGGCATCTCGGTCAAAATCGGGAGCTTAGTAAATATACCCCTCTGTATGTCATTATTTAACTACTGTGTACTAGCCCTGCAGCCTGGCTGCTAGGGCTCTCTGTGTGCTGGAGGTATGGGGCTGGCTTCCCCCACCCTCCAGCCTGTCTGCCTGCCACTGGGGTCCAGGGAGCTGGCTCTCCCTGTCCCCCAAGTGTGGCACTACTTTTGTGGCCCCGCCGCACGCAGCGGCGCACCCCCCTGTACTGAAGCCTGGCGGCCCGGGACACTTGTCCCGGCCGCCGTGACCCTGGCTTGTTTCAGCGCTGAGGCGCCGGGAGCGTAGCTCCCGGACCCCAGCGCTTCACCATCCTGCTCGCCAACCTAATTTCCCCCACACCGCTAGGGAGCCGGCTAGCCCGGTCCCCCATGAGCGGCGCCTGTCTTGTAGCCTCGCCGCAGCGTCCGGCGGGGAGCCAGGCTGCGGCGCACCCCCCTCGCCGGCTAGCAGCTCGGGACGTCCGTCCCGGCTGCTGCGGCTGGCCACCTCCAACGGGCTGAGGCGCCGGGAGCAGAGCTCCCGGCCCCCAGCGGCGGCTCTTACAGAGAGCACTGCAGCGGGAGCCGAGCTCCCAGCCGCAGCGCTCACCCTTCTCCCCGGCGCGCACACTCCAGTGCGCCCGGGGCTTCACCGACCGCTGCCGGGAGCGGAGCTCCCGGACTCCGGCGGTCAGCGGCTGCCTCTCTCCCCCGGCGCGCACACACTGCTGAGCGCGCCGGGGGGCTGTCCTCCCTGCCGTGGTCTCCGGAGAGGTCCGGGACCACGGCATTACTTAAAATACATTTTCTGCAATATTTTACAAACACGGCGCCTAGCGCCCAACACATTTAAAATCTGGCGCCAAGCGCCCTTTGTTCTTTGAAAATGGCGCCGGGCACTAGGGGTTAACCCCTTCAGTGCCGCAGGCGGCCATTCTCCTCGTGGCTGGGGCTCTCCGGCCACACTCCTCCCCCTCCATTCAAGCGGGTCAACCAGGGACCCATGTCCCAACGATTTGGGTCCTGGTCCCGCAGTCCGTTGGGGTGAAGGGGACGCTACCTGGGGGGTGTAGGCTCTGGCCTAGACAGTTCATCCATAGTGTAGTGGGCCTCTCTTCGTGGGTGCACAATGTTCAAATAGTCCGCCTGAAGTGCAAGTTCAAGGCTCCACCACAAAAGTCTGTCCAATTCCCCCAAGGTAGGTTGCAGCCACCTAACAGGTAGGTGGTAAGTCACCACGGTGGGGGGCCGATTACAAACAAGTGTCACCCACGGTGTCCCAACTGTGGCATACCCCACCTCCCACCATAGCAGTTTTCTGCTCAAACAGGCCACAGGGTGCTCCTGCCCATATGGCTCTTTCTGGCTCGGTACTGCTCCCAGTCCGTGCAGTGGCGCAATAGTTCGTATCACACAGTCCTGGTCAAGAATGTGCGCCATCAGCACTGGAGCGGGTACCCGAGCTTTCTTCAATGACTGGAATGCCAACTCGCAAGCGGGTGCAAAGTACACTGACTTGGGAATGCCCTTCCTAGCCATCTCTGTCAAGGGGTTCACTACAGGACTAAAGTCATTGACAACATGTCCGTAGGGCCTTACAGGTTCTAAGGTCAGTACCGGTCTGGGTGATGTGGGTCGGGGACAGCCTCTGGTTGTCTCCACCCCCTCTGGGTTGGGCCTACCCCGTCTCCTCCCACATGGTGCCCCAGGCACTGCACCTCCGTCATACCTATCTGGCAACGGTCTGCCCTAACTGTCAGACCTGCCCTCCAATCCTCTTCTGTCAACCTATGACTCGGGAAACCTACCCTGTCACCTAGGCCTACTCTTCCCTCCTCGTCCGCTACCTGTGCCACAGTGATGGCGGCCAGACCACCAGCCTCTGGATCCTGTGTGGCATCCACTACAGGGAGGCTGCGTGTCTTCCCCGATCTACTGTGCACAGGCAATGGACCTGCTATGTCCACAGCAACTTGCTGCAAGGGTTCTCCTATGGGCAGAGGCCCAGAGACAACACAACCGCTGGAGTGCCCCGGCTGCCAACGCATGGCACCAGCCTTACATGTGGTCTGGGCGTCATCCGACATTCCAGACCAGGGTAAGCTCTGTATCAGGCACTTCAGGGTACGGTCTGTCTCCGGGTTACTGTCCAAAGGGGTTTCGCTGGCAACCGACACCGGTTGCGCAGGAACGTTCCCTGAGGGGACCAGTTGGACACATTCCCTATCTGGTCTATCCCCTCCCACTTTCCTGTCTACCCTGTACCTTAACCCTTCCCGCCAGGTCAAACTTCCCGCCCCAACCCTGTCAAGGCCGCTGCCAGAGTGGCGCCTCATGCCTTTCGGGGATGGGTCGGAGAGTTGAACCTCCCTAAACTCCTGCCTGTGGCCCTCAATCTCTCCTAAATTGGGACACTCTACAGGGGGATCTAGGTGGGGACTACTAGGGTCAGTCTGGTAGGGGTCAGTCATGGAAAAATCAGTGTGGTTTCTCATACTCACCGCCGGAGTTGGCAAACCACTTGGGTCAGGAGCATCATTGGGCACCCCCACAGGATCACACGAGCTGGAACCGACATCCTCTGCGTTGCTAGGGGACGTAGGCATACCAGAGGCAAAAGGCATGCGGGGTCGATGTACTGATCTAGCCGCTGTAATCTTTTCCTCTGGGCTGGTTGATGCTGTGGTTGGCTGTGCTGGCAGTTGTCTAGCAGCTGTAGTCTTTTCCTCTGGGCTGGGCGGTGCTGGAGTAGCTGATGTCAACGGTGGGTTTGGAACTTGACTCCGGGGAATGGCGCCAACAAACATAGTGACGATCCCACCACCCAGATCATTTCCTAGGACCACATCAGTTGGGAGACCATCCATGACGGCAACTTCTCGCAACTCTGGTCCAGCTCCCCAGTCCAGGTAGACTCTTGCCATGGGAACCGCTTTTTCTGTTCCTTCTGCCAGGGTGATCGTGGCAGTGCGACCCTGCAATACTGCAGCAGGATCTATAAGGTGGGGGCTCACCACAGTGATTGAGGCCCCAGAGTCTCTTAGGCCTTCTCCCTGCAGGGGTCCCACGTGGACTGGCTGCAGGTGCCTCCACATGTTGTGTAGGGGCTGTTTGGCCATGCAGGTGACTCTCTCCGCAGAGTGCACCTGTCTCTCGCCACACTCCATCGGACTGACTGGAGGGGGAACAGTCTCTGTAGGCTCATCTCCTCTCGTCAAACAAGCGATCCGGGCTCCAGCACTCGGATTTGGGGCACGAGTCTGGGGTGCTTGGGATGCAGGACAGTTCATCCTCAGATGTCCGATTTTCCCACAGCCGTAGCACTTCTTCTCCAGTCGTGGCACCGATGATCTCTGATCAGTTGCAGGGACGCTGCGGTGCGGTTGCTGGCTAAGAGCACCCGGGTTGGAAGATGCTTGTCTTTGGGGGTGATGAGCTGAAGAGGGGGGTCCCCTTGGTGGTACAGTCTGTTGGAGCTGGCTGCTGGCGGGGCGCTTCTGCCCCCGTGGCCGAATTGCCACATACTTGTCGGCTAATTGGGCAGCCATTTTTAAGCTGGGTGGCTCCCGATCTAGCACCCACTCCTTCACTTCTGGGGCGCACCTGCGGTAGAACTGCTCCCTGCAGATCAGGTCGATCAGTGCGTCCCATGTAGTGGCTTCCGAATCCTTCACCCACTTCACCACGTACTGCCGCAGCTGGGTGGCGAAATGCTCATGGGTGCTGCTAGGATTCTTGGGCAAGTCTCTGAACTTCTTCCTGTAAGACTCTGGAGTGATGAAGAATCGCTGGAGGAGGGCCTTCGCGACTTCGTCGTAGTTCCCACAGTCCTCCGACGCCACTCCTCGATAGGCCTCCAAGGCCTCTCCATGCAGAGTGGGCACAAGGTGTCTCACCCACTCTGACTTGGGTAGATCGTGTAGTTTACAAGTCCTTTCAAAGACTTGCAAATGTCCATCAATGTCCCCATCACTGTCTGCAAACTTGGCAAACTGAATTCGTCCTGATCTGTGTACAACAGCTGACAACAGCTCCCGGGGTACCACGGCCTGTGGTGCCCGCTCATCACGCCACATCTGGATGATGATCAAGCGCTCTTGCTCTGTTGCCCTTTCCCCCAATTCCGCTAACCGATCTGCTAGGGTATCCGGGCCGCCCCCCCTGGGACGTTGGGATCCTGGCCCTGCTAGGGATTGCTGGGAAACATTGCTGCTGTGAGAGAGGGCGGGGCTTGTGGTTCTCACCGGTTCCTCACGAAGGTCCACTGTTGGGCCGTCCTCTGCGATGCTGACGCCGTCAGTGCTTTCCGCCTCCGCCCGATGAGACTCCTCCCAGCTCCTGAGCGCCGCCTTCATGACGCTTCTGGACGCGTTGGAAGGGATATCCACACCCTTCCCCTGGCATACGATCTCCAGATCCTCCTTGGACATTCCGCTGAATTCCGCCATCTTGTGCGTTCTCCTGCGCTGCAGTTACTCCTCTCCTGAGTAACTCGGCTTCTCCAATCAGGTGATGAAAAGCCGCCTGGGATTATCCCACCGCTGCCACCAATTTCTGTGACAGGACGGTACCGTACGAAAGCACTCGCCGCTTTCGCGTCCCGTTGACTGCGCACAGACTGGAAGGTCAAGCCGCACGAGGCCTGACCACATAGGGGATTCCCGCTTACCGTCAGTAACCGCCTGTTACTGACTCCACCCACTGCGTTGTGGGTGGGTTCTTGCTGCCACCACCAAACTCCTAACCTGCCGTGGCGTTTGGAACCACGGTTCTGCTCTGTATGTGCCGACGCACTGCCTTACCACAGCTGTGTGGTGCTGACGAATCCCCACAAGCCACTTGCTAGGCCTCTACCGGTAGCTGGCGGAAGGCGGAGCTTGGAGACGCTAGGTGCTTCCCTGGACAGCCGGAGGACGGGGCTAGGTTTGGCCTAACCCTGTTGGTCACAAGATGAAGCAGTCTTGAGGCAAAGATGTTTATTGCTCAAATAACCTTTAAAAAGGCTCCTCCCTATTGCTAGGGGCAACAGCATACAATCAAGATGTTTTCAGCAGAAGATGTTACAATACACTCCTATGGGCCAACTGCCCTGCTTTTATCCCTCTCCAAGACCCCTTACCACAGGGGGTAAGCCCGCCCTGTGGTGCACAACCAATCAATGTTTACCCATGAGCTGTGCATGCTCTGGTCTCATGCACACCTAACATTGTTCCCTATGGACAGTGGGGAGTGGTCGGTCTCCTTGGACTCTCCCATCTGGGAGAGTCAGGATACTCCCCGGTGCCGTTCAGTCTGGCTGGGGGGAAGTTATTCCCTCCTAAACTGACTTCCAGAAACCTGCCCGGGACCCCTCTCACTGCCTGCAGCCTGGATTTGGGCTCCAGAGCTGGGCAGCCTGGCTCCCCGGTCCAGGTTTCTTGGCACTACGGCTGATCTCCATGGAGCTCCAAGAAACCACTCAGCTTGTTTCATAGCTAAGCTGCTTCTCTCTCTCCCTGTGCCTCTTGGAAATGTGAGGCTGGATGGGAAAACATTCCGTTTTTGGGGAAAAGGTCTGGGAGAATCCATCAGCCTGCACAGCTATGGATTCCCCCCTCCTGGGACACACAATCAAGTAAGTGCAATTTATCTTTAAATACATTACATTTAAATCACACTGTACATTTCCCTGTAAATATACACTGAGCCTGTGCCCTGCACAGACTCTACATACTCAGGCACTGCAGTGCCTTACAACACTCTGTATGTCATTATTTAACTACTGTGTACTAGCCCTGCAGCCTGGCTGCTAGGGCTCTCTGTGTGCTGGAGGTATGGGGCTGGCTTCCCCCACCCTCCAGCCTGTCTGCCTGCCACTGGGGTCCAGGGAGCTGGCTCTCCCTGTCCCCCCAGTGTGGCACTACTTTTGTGGCCCCGCCGCACGCAGCGGCGCACCCCCCTGTACTGAAGCCCGGCGGCCCGGGACACTTGTCCCGGCCTCCGTGACCCTGGCTTGTTTCAGCGCTGAGGCGCCGGGAGCATAGCTCCCGGACCCCAGCGCTTCACCATCCTGCTCGCCAACCTAATTTCCCCCACACCGCTAGGGAGCCGGCTAGCCCGGTCCCCCATGAGCGGCGCCTGTCTTGTAGCCTCGCCGCAGCGTCCGGCGGGGAGCCGGGCTGCGGCGCACCCCCCTCGCCGGCTAGCAGCTCGGGACGTCCGTCCCGGCTGCTGCGGCTGGCCACCTCCGACGGGCTGAGGCGCCGGGAGCAGAGCTCCCGGCCCCCAGCGGTGGCTCTTACAGAGAGCACTGCAGCGGGAGCCGAGCTCCCAGCCGCAGCGCTCACCCTTCTCCCCGGCGCGCACACTCAAGTGCGCCCGGGGCTTCACCGACCGCTGCCGGGAGCGGAGCTCCCGGACTCCGGCGGTCAGCGGCTGCCTTCTCTCCCCCGGCGCGCACACACTGCTGAGCGCGCCGGGGGGCTGTCCTCCCTGCCGTGGTCTCCGGAGAGGTCCGGGACCACGGCATTACTTAAAATACATTTTCTGCAATATTTTACAAACACGGCGCCTAGCGCCCAACACATTTAAAATCTGGCGCCAAGCGCCCTTTGTTCTTTGAAAATGGCGCCGGGCACTAGGGGTTAACCCCTTCAGTGCCGTAGGCGGCCATTCTCCTCGTGGCTGGGGCTCTCCGGCCACAGGGGGAGAGCTGTGTGAGGGATAAGATGTGTCGGGGGGAGAGCTGTGTGAGGGATAAGATGTGTCACGGGGGGAACTGTGTGAGGGATAAGATGTGTCAGGGGGAGAGCTGTGTGAGGGTTAAGATGTGTCGATGGAGAGCTGTGTGAGGGATAAGATGTGCCGGGGAGTGAGCTGTGTGAGGGATAAGATGTGTCGGGGGGAGAGCTGTGTGAGGGATAAGATGTGTCGGGGGGAGAGCTGTGTGAGGGATAAGATGTGTCGGGGGGAGAGCTGTGTGAGGGATAAGATGTGTCGGGGGGAGAGCTGTGTGAGTGATAAGATGTGTCGATGGAGAGCTGTGTGAGGGATAAGATGTGTCGGGGTGAGAGCTGTGTGAGGGATAAGATGTGTCGGGGGGAGAGCTGTGTGAGGGATAAGATGTGTCGGGGGGAGAGCTGTGTGAGGGATAAGATGTGTCGGGGGAGGGCTGTGTGAGGGATAAGATGTGTCAGGGGGAGAGCTGTGTGAGGGATAAGATGTGTCGATGGAGAGCTGTGTGAGGGATAAGATGTGTCGGGGGGAGAGCTGTGTGAGGGATAAGATGTGTTGGGGGGAGAGCTGTGTGAGGGATAAGATGTGTAAGGGGGAGAGCTGTGTGAGGGATAAGATGTGTCGGGGGAGAGCTGTGTGAGGGATAAGATGTGTCGGGGGGGAGAGCTATGTGAGGGATAAGATGTGTCGGGGGGAGAGCTGTGTAAGGGATAAGATGTGTTGGGGGGAGAGCTGTGTGAGGGATAAGATGTGTAAGGGGGAGAGCTGTGTGAGGGATAAGATGTGTAAGGGGGAGAGCTGTGTGAGGGATAAGATGTGTCGGGGGAGAGCTGTGTGAGGGATAAGATGTGTCGGGGGGGAGAGCTGTGTGAGGGATAAGATGTGTCGCGGGGAGAGCTGTGTGAGGGATAAAATGTTTCAGGGGGAGAGCTGTGTGAGGGATAAGATGTGTCGGGGTAGAGCTGTGTGAGGGATAAAATGTGTCGGGGGGAGAGCTGTGTGAGTGATAAGATGTGTAAGGGGGAGAGCTGTGTGAGGGATAAGATGTGTAAGGGGGAGAGCTGTGTGAGGGATAAGATGTGTAAGGGGGAGAGCTGTGTGAGGGATAAGATGTGTCGGGGGGAGAGCTGTGTGAGGGATAAGATGTGTCGGGGGGAGAGCTGTGTGAGGGATAAGATGTGTCCAGGGCAGAGCTGTGTGAGGGATAAGATGTGTCTGGGGGAGAGCTGTGTGAGGAATAAGATGTGTCGGGGAAGAGCTACGTCAGGTATAAGATGTGTCGGGGGGAGAGCTGTGTGATGGATAATAAGAATTTACTTACCGATAATTCTATTTCTCGGAGTCCGTAGTCGATGCTGGGGTTCCTGAAAGGACCATGGGGAATAGCGGCTCCGCAGGAGACAGGGCACAAAAAGTAAAGCTTTAGGATCAGGTGGTGTGCACTGGCTCCTCCCCCTATGACCCTCCTCCAAGCCAGTTAGATACTGTGCCCGGACGAGCGTACATAATAAGGAAGGATTTTGAATCCCGGGTAAGACTCATACCAGCCACACCAATCACACTGTACAACCTGTGATCTGAACCCAGTTAACAGTATGATAACAGCGGAGCCTCTGAAAAGATGGCTCACAACAATAATAACCCGATTTTTGTAACTATGTACAAGTATTGCAGATAATCCGCACTTGGGATGGGCGCCCAGCATCCACTACGGACTCCGAGAAATAGAATTATCGGTAAGTAAATTCTTATTTTCTCTATCGTCCTAGTGGATGCTGGGGTTCCTGAAAGGACCATGGGGATAATACCAAAGCTCCCAAACGGGCGGGAGAGTGCGGATGACTCTGCAGCACCGAATGAGAGAACTCCAGGTCCTCCTTAGCCAGGGTATCAAATTTGTAGGATTTTACAAACGAGTTTGCCCCTGACTAAATAACCGCTCGGCAAAGTTGTAAAAGCCGAGACCCCTCGGGCAGCCGCCCAAGATGAGCCCACCTTCCTTGTGGAATGGGCATTTACATATTTTGGCTGTGGCAGGCCTGCCACAGAATGTGCAAGCTGAATTGTATTACACATCCAACTAGCAATAGTCTGCTTAGAAGCAAAAGCACCCAGTTTGTTGGGTGCATACAGGATAACAGCAAGTCAGATTTCCTGACTCCAGCCGTCCTGGAAACATATATTTTCAGGGCCCTGACAACATCTAGCAACTTGGAGTCCTCCAAGTCCCTAGTAGGTGCAAGGCACCACAATAAGCTGGTTCAGGTGAAACACTGACACCACCTTAGGGAGAGAACTGGGGACGAGTCCGCAGCTCTGCCCTGTCCGAATGGACAAACAGATATGGGCTTTTTTGAGAAAAAACCACCAATTTGACACTCGCCTGGTCCAGGCCAGGGCCAAGATCATGGTCACTTTTCATGTGAGATGCTTCAAATCCACAGATTTGACTGGTTTTAAACCAATGTGATTTGAGGAATCCCAGAACTACGTTGAGATCCCACAGTGCCACTGGAGGCACAAAAGGGGGTTGTATATGCAATACTCCCTTGACAAAATTCTGGACTTCAGGAACTGAAGCCAATTCTTTCTGGAAGAAAATCGACAGGGCCGAAATTTGAACCTTAATGGACCCCAATTTGAGGCCCATAGACACTCCTGTTTTCAGGAAATGCAGGAAACGACCGAGTTGAAATTTCTTTGTGGGGCCTTCCTGGCCTCACACCACGCAACATATTTTCGCCACATGTGGTGATAATGTTGTGCGGTCACCTCCTTTCTGGCTTTGACCAGGGTAGGAATGACCTCTTCCGGAATGCCTTTTTCCCTTAGGATCCGGCGTTCCACCGCCATGCCGACAAACGCAGCTGCGGTAAGTCTTGGAACAGACATGGTACTTGCTGAAGCAAGTCCCTTCTTAGCGGCAGAGGCCATAAAACCTCTGTAAGCATCTCTTGAAGTTCCGGGTACCAAGTCCTTCTTGGCCAATCCGGAGCCATGAGTATAGTTCTTACTCCTCTACGTCTTATAATTCTCAGCACCTTAGGTATGAGAAGCAGAGGAGGGAACACATACACCGACTGGTACACCCACGGTGTTACCAGAACGTCCACAGCTATTGCCTGAGGGTCTCTTGACCTGGCGCAATACCTGTCCCGTTTTTTGTTCAGACGGGACGCCATCATGTCCACCTTTGGTATTTCCCAACGGTTTACAATCATGTGGAAAAAACTTCCCGATGAAGTTTCCACTCTCCCGGGTGGAGGTCGTGCCTGCTGAGGAAGTCTGCTTCTCAGTTTCCATTCCCGGGATGAAACACTGCTGACAGTGCTATCACATGATTTTCCGCCCAGCGAAAAGTCCTTGCAGTTTTTGCCATTGCCCTCCTGCTTCTTGTGTCGCCCTGTCTGTTTACGTGGGCGACTGCCGTGATGTTTTTCCCACTGGATCAATACCGGCTGACCTTGAAGCAGAGGTCTTGCTAAGCTTAGAGTATTATAAATTTACCCTTATCTCCAGTATATTTATGTGGAGAAAAGTCTCCAGACTTGATCACACTCCCTGGAAATTTTTTCCTTGTGTGACTGCTCCCCAGCCTCTCGGGCTGGGCTCCGTGGTCACCAGCATCCAATCCTGAATGCCAAATCTGCGGCCCTCTAGAAGATGGGCACTCTATAACCACCACAGGAGAGACACCCTTGTCCTTGGATATAGGGTTATCCGCTGATGCATCTGAAGATGCGATCCGGACCATTTGTCCAGCAGATCCCACTGAAAAGTTCTTGCGTGAAATCTGCCGAATGGAATTGCTTCGTAGGAAGCCACCATTTTTACCAGGACCCTTGTGCAATGATGCACTGTTTTTAGGAGGTTCCTGACTAGCTCGGATAACTCCCTGGCTTTCTCTTCCGGGAGAAACACCTTTTTCTGGACTGTGTCCAGAATCATCCCTAGGCACAGCAGACGTGTCGTCGGGATCAGCTGCGATTTTGGAATATTTAGAATCCACCCGTGCTGTTGTAGCAGTATCCGAGATAGTGCTACTCCGACCTCCAACTGTTCCCTGGACTATGCCCTTATCAGGAGATCGTCCAAGTAAGGGATAATTAAGACGCCTTTTCTTCGAAGAAGAATCATCATTTCGGCCATTACCTTGGTAAAGACCCAGGGTGCCGTGGACAATCCAAACGGCAGCGTCTAAAACTGATAGTGACAGTTCTGCACCACGAACCTGAGGTACCCTTAGTGAGAAGGGCAAATTTGGGACATAGAGGTAAGCATCCCTGATGTCCCCGGACACTATATAGTCCCCTTCTTCCTGGTTCGTTATCACTGCTCTGAGTGACTCCATCTTGATTTGAACCTTTGTAAGTGTTCAAAAATTTTTTTAGAATAAGTCTCACCTAGCCTTCTGGCTTCAGTACCACAATATAGTGTGGAATAATACCCCTTTTCCTTGTAGTAGGAGGGGTAATTTAATTATCACCTGCTGGGAATACAGCTTGTGAAATTTTTTCCCATACTGCCTCCTTGTCGGAGGGAGACCTTGGTAAAGCAGACTTCAGGAGCCTGCGAAGAGGAAACGTCTCTACATTCCAATCTGTACCCCTGGGATACTACTTGTAGGATCCAGGGGTCCTGTACGGTCTCAGCGCCATGCTGAGAACTTGTCAGAAGCGGTGGAGCGCTTCTGTTCCTGGGAATGGGCTGCCTGCTGCAGTCTTCTTCCCTTTCCTCTATCCCTGGGCAGATATGATCTTATAGGGACGAAAAGACTGAGGTTGAAAAGACGGTGTCTTTTTCTGCAGAGATGTGACTTAGGGTGAAAACGGTGGATTTTCCAGCAGTTGCCGTGGCCACCAGGTCCGATGGACCGACCCCAAAAAACTCCTCTTCCTTTATACGGCAATACACCTTTTTGCCGTTTGGAATCTGCATCACCAGACCACTGTCGTGTCCATAACATCTTCTGGCAGATATGGACATCGCATTTACTCTTGATGCCAGAGTGCAAATATCCCTCTGTGCATCTCGCATATATAGAAATGCATCCTTTAAATGCTCTATAGTCAATAAAATACTGTCCCTGTCAAGGGTATCAATATTTTTAGTCAGGGAATCCGACCAAGCCATCCCAGCTCTGCACATCCAGGCTGAGGCGATCGCTGGTCGCAGTATAACACCAGTATGTGTGTATATACTTTTTATGATATTTTCCAGCCTCCTGTCAGCTGGTCAGACGGTACCGCCACTTGTTTTGATAAGCGTGTGAGCGCCTTATCCACCCTAAGGGGTGTTTCCCAACGCGCCCTAACTTCTGGCGGGAAAGGGTATACCGCCCATAATTTTCTATCGGGGGGAACCCACGCATCATCACACACTTTATTTAATTTATCTGATTCAGGAAAAACTACTGTAGTTTTTTCACATCCCACATAATACCCTCTTTTGTGGTACTTGTAGTATCAGAAATATGTAACACCTCCTTCATTGCCTTTAACGTGTGGCCCTAATAAGGAATACGTTTGTTTATTCACCGTCGACACTGGATTCAGTGTCCCTGTCTGTGTCTGTGTCGACCGACTAAAGTAAACGGGCGTTTTAAAACCCCTGACGGTGTTTTTTTTTTTTTTTTTGAGACGTCTGGACCGGTACTAATTGTTTGTCGGCCGTCTCATGTCGTCAACCGACCTTGCAGCGTGTTGACATTATCACGTAATTCCCTACATAAGCCATCCATTCCGGTGTCGACTCCCTAGAGAGTGACATCACCATTACAGGCAATTGCTCCGCCTCCTCACCAACATCGTCCTCATACATGTCGACACACACGTACCGACACACAGCACACACACAGGGAATGCTCTGATAGAGGACAGGACCCACTAGCCCTTTGGAGAGACAGAGGGAGAGTTTGCCAGCACACACCAAAAACGCTATAATTATATAGGGACAACCTTATATAAGTGTTTTCCCTTATAGCATCTGTTTTATATATTTCTAACGCCAAATTAGTGCCCCCCCTCTCTGTTTTAACCCTGTTTCTGTAGTGCAGTGCAGGGGAGAGCCTGGGAGCCTTCCCTCCAGCCTTTCTGTGAGGGAAAATGGCGCTGTGTGCTGAGGAGATAGGCCCCGCCCCTTTTTCGGCGGCCTCGTCTCCCGCTTTTAACGGATTCTGGCAGGGGTTAAATATCTCCATATAGCCTCCGGAGGCTATATGTGAGGTATTTTTAGCCAAAAGAGGTTTTCATTTGCCTCCCAGGGCGCCCCCCTCCCAGCGCCCTGCACCCTCAGTGACTGCCGTGTGAAGTGTGCTGAGAGGAAAATGGCGCACAGCTGCAGTGCTGTGCGCTACCTTTAGAAGACTGAGGAGTCTTCTGCCGCCGATTCTGGACTTCTTCTTACTTCAGCATCTGCAAGGGGGCCGGCGGCAAGGCTCCGGTGACCATCCAGGCTGTACCTGTGATCGTCCCTCTGGAGCTGATGTCCAGTAGCCAAGAAGCCAATCCATCCTGCACGCAGGTGAGTTCACTTCTTCTCCCCTAAGTCCCTCGTTGCAGTGATCCTGTTGCCAGCAGGACTCACTGTAAAATAAAAAACCTAAGCTAAACTTTTCTAAGCAGCTCTTTAGGAGAGCCACCTAGATTGCACCCTTCTCGGCCGGGCACAAAAATCTAACTGGCTTGGAGGAGGGTCATAGGGGGAGGAGCCAGTGCACACCACCTGATCCTAAAGCTTTACTTTTTGTGCCCTGTCTCCTGCGGAGCCGCTATTCCCCATGGTCCTTTCAGGAACCCCAGCATCCACTAGGACGATAGAGAAAAGATATGTTGGGGGGAGAGCTGTGTGAGGGATAAGATGTGTAAGGGGGAGAGCTGTGTGACGGATAAGATGTGTCAGGGGGAGAGCTGTGTGAGGGATAAGATGTGTCGGGGAGTGAGCTGTGTGAGGGATAAGATGTGTCAGGGGGAGAGCTGTGTGAGGGATAAGATGTGTCGGGGGAGAGCTGGATGAGGGATAAGAAGTGTCGGGGGGAGAGCTGTGTGAGGGATAAGATGTGTCTGGGGTAGAGCTGTGTGAGGGATAAGATGTGTCGATGGAGAGCTGTGTGAGGGATAAGATGTGTCGGGGAGTGAGCTGTGTGAGGGATAAGATGTGTCTGGGGGAAAGCTGTGTGAGGGATAAGATATGTCGGAGAAGAGCTACGTCAGGTATAAGATGTGTTAGGGGTAAGAGATGTGTGAGGGATAAGATGTGTCAGGGAAGAGCTGAGTCAGGTATTAGGCTGGGGCCACACACAGCGGCCAAGCAGGTCCCTGTTTTGTTTATACTGTATGTTTGTAAATCCAGTCATCAGGACACAGAGACATGTGAGTTCACTGCTGTGCTGTTTTTATTCCACCACCAACTTCAGACAAACTGCACACTGGACCACCCACTTCCCAGCATCCCCCTGGTCTCAGGGACCATCACTGAAGATTCAGGCTTACACATATAGTAAGGGAGTGTCTACAAATATTAAGCATTCTAATACACTAACATCATATCCTCTTTTCTTTACAGATAAGCCCTGTATGCGTCAATGCAACAATTAACAACGTCTTATTGAGAACATCATCTAACACGTTTCAATGAGTCTCTCAGGTCTGCGTATTTCCCTTTTGGGTCTTTCATACACAGTCTGTGTTTCATCGACCATGTTGGATCTTTCTAGAATTGTGGTTTGTTCACCATTATGAGGATCATCATACATGTCAGATGAAGGGTATTCTTCAGTCATGTTGTCTTCATTATGGTTAGGTTGAGATCTTAAATCCACCCGATTTCTTCTTACTTCCGTTCCATGCTCTGTACGTATAGTATAAGATCTTGGTGCTATTTATGCTTGCACAATACCTTTCTGCACCCAAATACCTTTCTCGTGATCTCTGAGACGGACTTGGTCACCCAATTTTAGATCAGATAAGCTTTTTGCTCGCCTGTCATGGAACGGTTTCTGTTTCGCCTGTTGACGTACCTTACTCAGTCTGACCAACGCTGAGTTATGTGTATTAAGCAGTTCATCATGTATCGGGAGATTTGCTCTAATCTTCCTTCTGATCAGCATTTGTGCAGGAGAAAGTCCATTCTGTAAAAGTGTACTGCGGTAGATTAAAAGACTTTTGTAGAAATCTTCTTTACCTTCTTGAGCTTTTTTCATGAGACTCTTTACAGTTTTTACTGAACTTTCCACCAACCCATTTGAGCATGGATAGTGGGGACTTGACGTAGTATGGACAAATTCCCACTCATCAGCAAATTGTCTAAATTCAGCACTGGAAAACTGAGGACCATTGTCAGTGAACACTTCCATAGGAACACCATGCCTTGCAAAGATTGACTTAATGCAATTGATTACGGCTATACTAGTAGTTGTATGTAGTGTCTTCACCTCAGGGTAGTTAGAGTAATAATCAGTCATGACAATGTACGTTTTCCCATTACAATCAAACAAGTCTGTGCCAACTTTCTGGTACGGTCTCTCTGGCACTGCGTGAGGACTCAGTGGCTCGACTTGTTGTTTTGGTCTATACGTAAGACATAATTCACATGTAGCTGTAGTCTGTGCTATGTCTTGGTTCATTCTTGGCCAATACATAACTTCACGCGCTCTCCGCTTACATTTTTCTATTCCTAAGTGGCCTTCATGTATCTTGCACAGCATAGTTTTTCTTAGTCGTGCAGGTATGACAAACCTATTGCCTTTGTAAATAATGCCATCGACAACTGTAAGGTCACTGCGGTACATCCAATAATCATGGATAGACAGCGGGCACGCATGTTTTTCTGCTGGCCAACCTTTCAGAATGATATCTTTCAACACATTCATTGTGTCATCTGTCTCAGTTTCTTTCCTAATCTGTTCTTGTCTTGCAAGAGACACTGGTAGAGAAGCTACGATCAAATTAACATAGGCTTCTATCTCTTCATCCATCAGACTTTTGGAACCTTCACTTTTGTCCACAGCACGAGAAAGTGTATCAGCAATGTACATGTATTTGCAGGGACAGTACAGCAAGTGTACATCATATTTCTGTAGTCTGATAAGCATTCGTTGAATTCTCATGGGACAGTCATGTAATGATTTAGTCATGATAGCTACCAATGGCTTGTGGTCAGTTTCCACTGTAAATGTTTGACCATACACAAACTGATGAAATCGCTCACATGCATATGTGATCGCTAGAAGTTCTTTTTCTATCTGAGCATACCTTGTTTCAGCACTTGTCAGTGCTCTTGATGCATAGATAACTGGTTGCCATGTATCCTCATGTTCTTGTAACAGCACTGAGCCTAGGCCAAATTGCAAAGCATCTGCTGAAATTCTTATTCTTTTCGCAGGATCAAATAATTTTAGCACTGGTTGCTCTGTAATGATCTGTTTCAAGTTTTGCCAACTGTCTTCTTGTTCATGTGACCACATCCACTCGTTATCTTTGTCCAACAACCATCTAAGAGAGGCTGTTCGTTCAGAGAGTTGAGAAATAAACTTTCATAAGTAAGTAATCATTCCTAGGAATCTTCTGACGTCGTCTTTGTTGTTAGGATGTTCCATGTTCACTATGGCTGATATTTTCCTTGGGTCTGGTTTTACACCTTGATCCGAGACCACGTCGCCCATAAAGGTAAGTGTATTCACGCCAAATTCACATTTGTCCTTGTTTAGCTTTAGATTCACTTTCTTGACAAGTTCCATTACTTGTCTCAATCTAGAATCATGTTCTTCCTTTGTAGATCCCCAGACAATAATGTCATCCATCATTGTTTCAACACCTGGAATATGTTCAAAAATCATGTGTATCTTTTTGTGATATACTTCTGGAGCAGACCATATTCCATATTGTAGTCGAAGAAATCTGTATCGACCTTCTGGTGTATTAAATGTACAAAGCTTTGAGCTGGCCTCATCTAGCTTCATTTGCTAGAATCCTGAAGATGCGTCCAATTTACTGAACCATTTTGCTCCCGCAAATTGCGACATGATTTCATCTCTGGTTGGTAGTTTGAAATGTTCTCATTTAATAGCTTTGTTTAAATCTCTGGGGTCTAGACATATTCTGAGTTGTCCATTTTTCTTTTCAACAATTACTAAGGAGCTTACCCATTCAGTAGGCTCATCAATTTTCTGTATCACACCCAAGGCTTCCATGCGATTTAACTCTTGTTTCAGTTTTTCTCTCAGCGCAAACGGCACTTTTCTACAGGGGTGTATCACTGAAGAAACTTGCGTGTCTATATTTATTTTATGTTCTCCAGGCAAACAACCTAGACCTTCAAACAAGTCTCTGTATCAGCTCCACATGCAGCAAGATATATATTAAACCTTTGCTTAAATCTTTTCCAGTTTTCAGACAAGTTACCAGACATCAGCATGCCGGATGGAGGAGCTAGTTTATCCATGGTTACTCACTGGTTGAAGAGAGGAGCACACGGCAGGCTTTGCAGACACTGGGTATCACAGCCTTACAGACTTCTGCAAGATTCTTTCACACTCTGAGAGCACTAGCTGTCCAAGTTACACTTCTTCTGACACCATGTTTTGTTCATATGTTTGTAAATCCAGTCATCAGGACACAGAGACATGTGAGTTCACTGCTGTGCTGTTTTTATTCCATCACCAACTCCAGACACACTGCACACTGGACCACCCACTTCCCAGCATTCCCCTGGTCCCAGGGACCATCACTGAAGATTCAGGCTTACACATATTAGTAAGGGAGTGTCTACAAATATTGAGCATTCTAATACACTAACATCACAGTCCCGTTCAATGGGACCCGCTTGGCTGCAAGGAGACTGCACAGGGGTGCCTATGCAGGCGCCCACACATATGCGTCAGTCCCACCGCCGCAGGATCCAACCGCAGCATTCCATGTGTCACTGGCCGGATCTGCGTGCAGACAAAACCCCACCCCCGGCCAAGTGGGTCCTGTTCAGTGGGACCCGCTTGGCCGCTATGTGTAGCCCCAGCCTAAGACGTGTCAGAGGAAAGAGCTGCATCAGGTATCAGACGTGTCAGGGGGAAGAACTGCACATGGGAAAAGGTGTGTGCAGGAAGTAGTTCCAGGATGAACAGTGAATATGTCAATCCCAGAATGTAGATGCCGGTATGTTGACATCCTGTTACTTACAGCATGTTAACTAGACCAAGAGGAACAATTTATACATACTGCCTACCCAGCATGTTACTGTTGTAATTCCGATCCAGTTAAAATGCTCCAAGTAATGTTACCCTTGTTCATTCTGGGATTGACTTAGTCAGGGTCGATCCCACTTATCCATCCCGTTCAGTCCTCCCCCATTATTTTTGCATTCTTAATCTCTCCCACTTGCACTAATTTTAAAGTTGTGCTAGACACGTCCAATAGGTGGTGCTAGACACGCCCAGTAGGTGGTGCTAGCCACACCCAATAGGCGGTACTAAACACACCCCTCTAGTGGTGCACATCCTAATAAAATGTGCTGCGTACGCCTATGCTAGTGCTTAACCTCCGCTCTCCCCTCCTGTAGCCTAATCTTCCCCTCCCTCTAGTGCCTGACCCTCTCCCTCCCCCCCTAGTGCTTAACCTCCGCTCTCCCCTCCTGTAGTCTAATCTTCTCCTCCCTCTAGTGCCTGACCCTCTCCCTCCCTAGTGCTTAACCTCCGCTCTCCCCTCCTGTAGCCTAATCTTCCTCTCCCTCTAGTGCCTGACCCTCTCCCTCCCCCCCTAGTGCTTAACCTCCAACTCTCCCCTCCTGTAGCCTAATCTTCTTCTCCCTCTAGTGCCTGACCCTCTCCCTCCCCCTCCCCCCTAGTGCTTAAACTCCGCTCTCCCCTCCTGTAGCCTAATCTTCTCCTCCCTCTAGTGCCTAACCCTTGCCTCTCACAGCCTAACCCTCGCACAAGTGCCTAAACCCCACCCTCCCATCCCGCAGCCTAACCCTTACCCTCCCCTCCATCAGCCTAACCCTAACTCTCCCCCTAGTGCTAAACCTAATCCTCCCCCAGTACCATAGGCGAAACTGGGGGGTGGTCCGCGGGTGCACCAGACCACCCATTAGCCTGAAACACCGATTTATTAATTTAATTAGCATCCTCAGGAATGCATTTACTGACCGGGAGTACTATAGCCGCGTTGTACCTCACCCGTGTTAGCAACTAATTAAATTCTATTGTATGTGCACAGGCAGGTTTTGACGGGCGCGAATGCAGTGTGACATCATCACGTCACATCTCACTTGCGCCCTGTCAAAGCCTGCCTGGCCGCCACAGCAGAGGTGATACTGCTGTCCTTATGCCCGCCTGCGCTGTCTGACTGCCAGAACCTCTGTCCTCCTGCTGGGCACGGGCAGTGCAGTGTGCGGCCATACTACACCGGCCGGCGGCCACCCAAGCCCACCTCATCCATTACAGCTGCAAAGCTGCTGCTGTCTTCCCGACTCGAGCCCACCGTCCCGCACTGTCCTCCTGCGCTGCCTCCCCCTCCTGTGCTGTCCTCCTCCGGGGTGCAGGCTGTGGCCATTACTACACCGACCATCAGAGACTCAGAGAGAGGAGAAGAGTCCCGCCCTCCCCACTTACCATGCTGCCTGCCAGAGCCTCTGTCCTCCTGCGGACTGCGCAGCGACTACACCATCTGACTGGCTGGCGTCAGAGGTCCTCTTCTCAGGTCCTAGTCTAGACAAGTTTTGTACCTATTCTGAAACACTGTGTTAAGGGGTTGATTCAATTAGCTGGGATGTGCTGAACATTGCATTCTGGAATGGCTCATTGTGGGACCTCTAAACCTCCCCGCTCATTTCGGCCTATGGTTATGTTATAGTGCGGGGCCAAGATTAGGGACAGAGCCCCCTGCTGCCGATTCCCACACTGTCACCGCCCTGGCTGGGGGGCTCCCATGTGTACAGGTCATGGTGTGGTGAGTGATATCGCAGGGGTAGGTGATGGTGTGGCTGAGAGACGATGTAGGGGTAGGTGATGGTGTGGCTGAGAGACAACACAGGGGCTAGGTGATGGTGTGGCTGAGAGAAGACGCAGGGGGTAAGTGATGGTGTGTCTGAGAGACGACATGAGGGGGAAATTATGGTGTGTCTGAGAAACGCAGGGGGAGATGTTGTGGCTGACAGACTCAGGAGGAGATGGTGTGGCTGAGAAACGCAGGGGGAGATGTTGTGGCTGACAGACTCAGGGGGAGATGGTGTGGCTGAGAAATGCAGGGGGAGATGTTGTGAATGAGAGGCACAGGGGGAGATGTGGCTGCGAGACTCAGAGGGAGATGTTGTGGCTGAGAGACTCAGGGGGAGATGTTGTGGCTGAGAGACTCAGGGGGAGATGTTGTGGCTGAGAGACTCAGGGGGAGATGGTGTGGCTGAGAGACGCAGGGGGAGATGGTGTGGCTGAGAGACGCAGGAGGAGATGGTGTGGCTGAGAGACGCAGGAGGAGATGGTGTGGCTGAGAGACACAGGGGGAGATGATGTAGCTTAGAGACGCAGGAGGCAGGATGTGAGTCTGGTTGAACCGCTATTGTATGATGCTGATCTTGTTAATATTCTTACACAAAGAGGCATCTTCTGTATGATGTTATCTCCTACATGAATAGTGAATAACGACTGAAGACGCCGTCTGCCTTAGAGGATACAGTTCTACAGAGGTTCCACATTGTGAGAAACCATCGTACAGGTAAGGTGCATATGGAATTGAAAAGAATGTTCCCAGTGTGACGAGAAACAGGTGGCATGTCATGTGGACACGCCCCATTTTCAGTGACCACGCCCCTTCTTGTGTGTGGTCACGCCCACTTTACTTTGAGGGTTGTTGTTTTTTTGAGAGGGGGGCCCATTCTTAATCTTTCCATGGGCTCGGGGAGCATCATGTGTCAGCAAAAGGATGATGAGGTGCAGAAAAGAGGCTATGGGAATGAGCGGTAAAAGAAGGCTGTAGATTTTTGGAGACAATTAGGTGGTGCCTGCCATTTGCAAAATTTCTGGTGAGGGGTTGGAACTGGGACCACCTATTATGCCCAGTACCTAACCCTAACCCTCCACCTAGTGCCTAACCCTCCCCTCTTACAGCCTAACCCTCTCCCTAGTGCCTAACCCTCCCCCCTCACAGACTAACCCTCTCCCTAGTGCCTAGCCCTCCCCTCTCAGAGACTAATCCTATACCTCTGGTAGTCTAACCCTCCCCTCCACCTAGTATCTAATACTAACCCTCCCCTCCTGAAGCCTATCCCTCCATTTGCCTTACCCTCTCCTCTCACAGCTTATCCTCCCCTGTAGTACATAACCCTAACCCCCCTCCCGTAGCCTAACCCTAACCCTTCCACTAGTGCCTAACCCAAAGCTCTCCCTAGTGCCTAACCTTCCCTAGTGTCTTACACTAACCTCCCGCAGCCTAACCCTACCCTCCCTTCTCATAGCCCAACCCTAACCTCCCCTCCCGCAGCCTAACCCTACCCTCCCTTCTCATAGCCCAACCCTAACCTCTCCTCCCGCAGCCTAACCCTACCCTCCCTTCTCATAGCCCAACCCTAACCTCCCCTCCCGCAGCCTAACCCTACCCTCCCTTCTCATAGCCCAACCCTAACCTCCCCTCCCGCAGCCTAACCCTACCCTCCCTTCTCATAGCCCAACCCTAGCCCTCCCCCTAGTGCCTAACCCTAACCTCCTGCAGCCTAACCCTCATCTGCCACATCCTAACCATCCCTGCACAATGTCGACATTCACATTTTGACTCTGTGAACATGTCGACATTCTGCAAGTGCCAACATGTTCAGTGTTAACATTTCAAAAATGGCAACATCATTACTGTCAACATTGTGATGTCAGAATTATGACTGCATTCCCATTTCACCTGGGCTATCAGAAACCGCACAAATCCTCCACAGAGCCACCTGGAAGCAGACAATTGGGCTTCCCCGATAGTTATTGGGCGCTATTCAGACCTGACCACTCCTCTGCGGATTTGCGATCCCATAGGAGTAATTCAGATCGGATCGTAGATGTACTCAATTTAGCACATTTACGATCATTTACTCTGACATGCGGGGGGACACCCAGTACAGGGCTAGTCTGCCCCGCATGTCATGCCCCCCTCCCCCGCAAGGGTGCAAAAGCATCGCACGACGGCGATTCTTTTGCACCTGGCGAGTAGCTCCCGGCCACTACCCGCGGTGTCCTGGTTCGCAGCGGCTGCATGTAGCGTCACACAGCCACCACGTCCCCCCCTTAACGGTCCAGACACGCCTGCGTTGTCCGGACCGGCCCCACCAACGGCGTTCTACCACCATTGGCACGCCCTCTCACGCCCCGCGACAATCAGGCAGAGGTGATCGCGGCCCAGAGATGCTGTTAGCATCCCACTGGGCTCCGGGAGGGCGCAAACGCAGTGATCCAGTCTGAATTAGGCCCATAGTCACCACCCGAAAAGAGTGAATAACCACCCCGTGCAAGTCTGCGTACGCCGTGTGAAAATCTCTGCATACGCCGGTCAGCCTCAACTCACTCACCATCGAATGATTTTACCAGTCTGTGAGGTCTGTGTGTAGCCGAGGACTTACTCCTACAGTGCGGTACAATCAGGCTGATCGGGTCCGGAGCTGATGTCACACACCCTCCCAGAAAACACATGGGAACGTCTGCATTTTTCCTGACACTCCCAGAAAACGGCCAGTTACCACTTCCAAACGCCGGCCTTCTGTCAATCAGCCTGCGTACGCATAGCAATAATAAAAAAAAAAAAACTTCTGGATTCTTTTGCAGTTTGACCTCACGCATGCGTATTACGATCCGTACGCATGCGCAGTCGAACGATAATCGTCCGCCCTGCGAAAAACGCACAACAGCGATCGGGTCTGAATCGGGCCCAGTGTCAATTCGGTACTTGATGGTGTAAACCAAGAAAGAAAATAGTCAAACCGAATAAAAAGAAAATTCCTGTTTTAGACATAAAAAATAAATAAATATACAAAATAGATAAAAAGTGAATAAAATGACTGAATACCTAAAAATAAGGCGGGACTGTGCATGGGGCCTCATTCCACTTACCTGGATAAATATGGATTACCACAACGAACAATGAAGGGTAACTACAACGGGTGCATGCCCTTTGTACCCATGAAGGGAAGAAAGCCCGGCTTATAGCGAGAAAAGCTTAAGTTATAGCGGCTCCTAGTTTTCCATTTGGAAACCAAATGATTGCTGAAGATAGTGCTAATTATACTTCAGTCTAATAACGAGCTGGGTCATTTGTCTTTCTTTTATATGTGTCCGTCTCCTGCCTGGAAATAAGTCGCCAGTGAGATGAATTGATGTTTGATGCACCCATGTGACAGTTTTGCGGCAGCGGATGATGTAAGGGTCTGTCTGAGGCTCGGGCACCCGGCTGTATTCCTCATTGTGTCACTGGACGGACGTGTGAAGGCTCGGTCTTGACACTCTGGTCATTGATTCTTTTTGTCTCAGCAAATGTACAGACGCGGGAAGTCTGTAACGCTTCTGGGAATAATGTAATATGGCCTAATTCACACTGCGCGCCCGTTGTGTCCTTACGCCGTGTCAGAAGCTTCCAGTATAACAGATATTTATTACTGCGGTGACAGCGGCAACATCCGTCTGTGGACTAAAGTCAGTGTATTGCTGCTAAATACATATTCTTTCCATAAAGAGCACCAGACAGAAATATGCAGCGCACTTCCCTTATATGCACTCAGCCGACAATGATTTATAAAAATGATTCCGGCTAGTAGTTGCCAGAGTAAGCCATCACCACACGGGCAAACGCAGAACAGAAAACACGGAACCTAAGGTGTTCTGAATAGTTAATTGCTGAGCCGAAAAGTCTTGCAGGTATTGAACCACCTGTTGCCAAGGGGCTGGGTATGCGTGACCAGCGGTCAGGAGACCACCGGTCAGCATACAGATGGAGCCCTTCTCATCTATCCCTTTAATAGGATCAATAAGCCTTGGTGCACCTAAGCGCAGCAGAGAAGGCTAGATGAGCGAGGCTCCATCCGTACCTCCGCCGGTGCCCTGGCAGCGGAATGCCGGCCGCGGGGGGGGGGGGGGGGGGGGGGGGGGGGTAGCGCAACAAGCCCCATGCAGGCTTGGTGGCGACAGGTTCTATTCCCACTCTTGGGTGTCGTGGACTGTCAGGATTCTCAGGGGGTGGGATGTAGGGGGAGGTGTTATGACCGGCGGTCTCCTGATAGAATCTGATAGGATGTTGCCCATAGCAACCAATCTTAAATTGAACTCTCATCTTAGTAAATTTACCCCTAAGAGTAACCGCTGAGAAGATCTTGAAGGTAAATAGCATAGAAGTACTCCAACGACTGACTGGAGATTGAAGATACTGCAGACACAGGAGGAACTGGACGAATAACTCAATGTGATCTATAGCACTCAGTAGTTGAGAACTGGTGAACTTGAAAACACTTGAAGAAACCCTAAGTGATACACCTGTAGGAATGCTCTGGGAGTGAACGTGGAGACACAGAGTGGAGCCTGGAACTTGTAGCAGCAACACACAGCAGCATGCACTGGAGAAGGAAATTGTACAGGCGACTTCCTGTTCCCAGGATCCCACTTATATACCCTGAGACAGATAGCCATTGGATAGAGTAGTCAGCTGAGCACTTCCAGGGTTTCCATTGGGCATTACTGCAGTCAGCTGACTCTGAACATGGCTGCCCGGGGTTCTGTAAACACCAAGCATTCCACAACAGTGTAACCAATGAGGAAACAGAAGCATATATATCACGGCCCCGGCCGGCACCATAGCTGACGACTGACAGCACCCTTGAACCGGAATAATGGTGGGTAACGGCTAGCTCTAGTCCGGATCCCGACATGATGTTGACATTGTTGAAATGTCAATGTGGAACATGGTGGTATCTGCAGAATGTCTGTGTCCCTCTCCGTCTGCCACCGATGAAGCATACTCAAGTCGAACTGACGCTGACCCCAGAGACAGAGTGGCAGCGCAAGTTAACCAAGCCACACTGGAGCCACTGCAGCCGTCGGGACCTGGAAAGTAACTGCTGGGCCATTAGTCGATATTCTTCATGTTGACTCATCATTTGTGTAAACATAATGAATGCCGACATGGTGACTGGCAACATTCTAATCATGTCAACATTTCGACCTGACACAAGTCAACATGATAATTGCTGCCCTAACATACCACACCCCCATGCAACATTCAAAGGCCGCCGCTCACTAAATGACACCGCCTGCCGGCGTGGGGGGAGGCGTGTCACTGCCACACACGGTCACATCCTGGCGTACAGACCTAGTACCCAGCACTGGTGCTTTGTGCAGCATCCCCAGATGTGCAGGCGATAATCTGGATTTATAAAACCCAACAGATGAGGATAAAGCTAGTATGAAGATCCTTTCACTGCACGCAGGAGGGTTCCATCGGAATTACATTACACCAGGACCGTTCCGCTGGCTAGATACAAGCATCTCGCTGTGATCACAGATCAATAAACACACTTGTGCTTACAGCGAGGCTGATTTCTGCTTTCCATAGACCAGACGCTGAGCCGCACAGCCTCCCGGGTCTCTCCCATGCTGCGGCTGTACCTGGTACTAATAAGAACTGCCAAGAAGTGCTCTGTAGTGCAGGATGAGTGCTCGCCCTCATGATTAGGGTCACCGCTCTGCGCAATATGGAAATCCCACTGCACATATATCTAGGAGACTGTCACATAAAAGCGCCCATTGTTTATTTTATATATATATATTAATATATATACATACATACATACACACACACACATACATATATACACACACACACACACACACACACACACACACACACACACACACACACACACACACACACACACTCAAACAGTACTGTGCAAAAGTTTTAGGCAGGTGTGGAAAAAATGCTGCACAGAAATTAGAATGCTTTCAAAAAAAGATGTTAATGATTTAATTTTATCAATGATCAAAGGGGGTCATTCCGAGTTGTTCGTTCGTTATTTTTTTTCGCTACGGAGCAATTAGTCGCAAACTGCGCATGCGCAATGTACGCAGCGCGCCTGCGCCAAGTAAATTAGCACAAAAGTTTGGTATTTTACTCACGGCGTAACAAAGTTTATTCATCGTTCTGCTGATCGGAGTATGATTGACAGGAAGTGGGTGTTTCTGGGCGGAAACTGGCCGTTTTCTGGGAGTGTGCGGAAAAACGCAGGCGTTTCAGGGAAAAACGCGGGAGTGTCTGGAGAAACGGGGGAGTGGCTGGGCGAATGCTGGGTGTGTTTGTGACGTCAAACCAGGAACGAAACTGACTGAACTGATCGCTATTTGTGAGTAGGTCTGGAGCTACTCAGAAACTGCTAAGAAATTTCTATTCGCAATTCTGCTAATCTTTCGTTCTCACTTCTGCTATGCTAAGATACACTCCCAGAGGGCGGCGGCTTAGCGTGTGCAATGCTGCTAAAATCTGCTAGCGAGCGAACAACTCGGAATCACCCCCAATATTCGGTGTGACCACTCTTTGCCTTCAAAACAGCGGAGGTCATTCCGAGTTGTTCGCTCGCAAGGCGATTTTAGCAGAGTTGCTCACGCTAAGCCGCCGCCTACTGGGAGTGAATCTTAGCATCTTAAAATTGCGAACGATGTATTCGCAATATTGCGATTACACACCTCGTAGCAGTTTCTGAGTAGCTTCAGACTTACTCGGCATCTGCGATCAGTTCAGTGCTTGTCGTTCCTGGTTTGACGTCACAAACACTCCCAGCGTTCGCCCAGACACTCCTCCGTTTCTCCGGCCACTCCTGCGTTTTTTTCCGGAAACGGTAGCGTTTTTTCCCACACGCCCATAAAACGGCCTGTTTCCGCCCAGAAACACCCATTTTCTGTCAATCACACTACGATCGCCTGAGCGAAGAAAAAGCCGTGAGTAAAAATCCTAACTTCATAGCAAATTTACTTGGCGCAGTCGCAGTGCGGACATTGCACATGCGCACTAAGCGGAAAATCGCTGCGATGCGATGAAATTTACCGAGCGAACAACTCGGAATGAGGGCCAGCATCAATTCTTCTAGGTGCACTTGCACAGAGTTTGTGAAGGAACTCAACGGGGAGGTTGTCCCAAACATCTTGGAGAACTAATCACAGATCTTCTGTGGATGTAGCTTGCTCACATCCTTCTGTCTCTTCATGTTATCCCAGACAGACTTGATGTTGAGATCAGGGCTCTGTGGGGGCCATATCATTACTTTCAGGGCTCCTTGTTCTTCTTTACGCTGAAGATAGTCCTTAATGACATTGGCTGTATGTTTGGGGTCATTGTCCTGCTGCAGAATAAATTTGGAGCCAATCAGACGCATCACTGATGGCAGTGCCGTAACTAGGCATTTTAGCGCTGTGTGCAAGAAACGGCATTGGCGCCCCCCCATGTAAGATAGGAGCAGTGCACGCGTAGGCGCACAAAAAATATATAGGGGCGTGGCTTCATGGGGAAGGGGCGTGGCCACAAAATAATACCAATTCATACTACGGTGCACAGTAGTCTCCATTATTCAAATTACGCTGCACAGTAGCGCCGCTACACCAGGTAGAGCCCCTTTTACACATTACGGCAGACAAAGTCCCCCTTATTACACATTACGGCAGACAGCGTCCCCCTATTTACACATTACGGCAGACAGCGTCCCCCTTTTTACACATTACAGCAGACAGAGTCCCCTTTTTTACACATTACGGCAGTCAGCATCCCCCTTTTTTACACATTACGGCAGACAGCGTCCCCCTTTTTACACATTACGGCAGACAGTCCCCCTTTTTACACATTACGGCAGACAGCATACCCCTTTTACACATTACAGCAGACAGCGTCCCCCTTTTTACACATTACGGCAGACAGTCCCCCTTTTTACACATTACGGCAGACAGCGTCCCCCTTTTGCAAATTACGGCAGACAGCATCCCCCTTTTTACATGTTACGGCAGACAGTCCCCCTTTTAACACACTGCGGCAGACAGAATAAATATATATATATAGAGAGAGAGAGAGATACTTACCATCTCTCCCCGCTGGCAGTCAGGCTCCTCGTGCTGGCAGCTCCGGATGCAGGGGGGAAGGAGGAGGAGGGAGGGGGACTGGAGCCGCAGCAGCGCTATGTAATTGGTAGAGGCGCCGCTGCAGCAGTCCCCTCTCCTTCCGTATTGGCTGCCCGCCGCCGCTGTGAATGCTGGGATGAAGGAACCACATCCCAGCATTCACAGCAGCGCCGGGCAGCCAATAGGGAAGGAGAGGGGACTGCTGCAGCGGCGCCTCTACCAATTACATAGTGCTGCTGCGGCTCCAGTCCCCCTCCCTCCTCCTCCTTCTCCACTGACTCCGGCGCTGCTGCTCTCCTCCCCTGCCTCCGGACCGGCTTCTCCAGCGCGGTGCACACAGCAGAGGCGGCTTGTAATGAGTCAATTTGACTCATTACAAGCCGTTGTCGTTGTCCGTTGCGCCCTCAGGGCAACTGTGCTGTGTGCCAGGCACACCTGGCACACACGTAGTTATGGCGCTGCCTGATGTTACTGCATGATGGATAAGTACCTGTCTGTATTTCTCAGCACTGAGGACACCATTAATCCTGGCCAAATCCCCAACTCCATTTCCTGAAATGCAGCCCTAAACTTACAAGGAACTTCCACCATGCTTCACTGCTGCCTGCAGACACTCATTATTTCTCCATACAGTGTATATATATATATATATATATATATATATCTCTCCTATATAATAGCCCTGTGTCTCTGTGCCTGGCCCTCTAACGCTGGGTGGAGTCACGGCCTGGGAGCAGCAGCCACAGAATCCGACCACCATCCCCAGCCAGAAGCCACCAGTGCACGGACGCCCCACAGTGCCAGGTAAGCACGGACCCGTCCCTTGGCACCTACAACCCACTGACACTCAGACCACACACCTCCAAACCCCCCTCCACCAGCTCCCACATCCAGCCATGGACGGCCCAGCCACCCCGAGCCCCGACGTCCACATAACTGTCCAGCACACACCCTAACCCCACAGCACCGATCCCACCCTCCGCACACCTCCCACATACATCCGTGCCAGGGACACGCACCCCACACCACCCTGCATCCGCACAAACCCACCACCACCTAGCACACCCACCTTCCCCCCATGGCCGGACACACAGCCGCAGCCACCCCGCCGATAACATCCCCTCTGCACCATCTGTCACTTTGCAGCCGCGGACACACAATCACGGCAACACGCCGCACAGACCGCTTCCGCCCGCCCCACAACATCTCTCATACACCTGGCCCACACTGTACCGCCACACGCCGCACGCACCATGGCCGCACAGACCGCTCCCGCCTGCCCCACAACCTCTCTCATAGACCCGGCCCACACTGTACTGGCAGATGCTGTCAGCACAATGGCGCAACCCCCTCCACTTCCACATCCCTGTCACCCGCACCTGTCTGTGTGCCGGCCCCCAGCCTCACGCTACTCCTGCCCCCAGATCCACATAAAGTCGCTCCCCTCCCAGCAGCTCTCCAGGAGCCATGCTGCCTGGGGGACTGCTCAGTGTCAGGGCCGGCGCCAGCATTAGGCCGCTGCCTATGGACGTCTGCCACGCTCCCGCTCCACTAACTTTTCACTGGACTGGCAACGGAGGAGGCTCCGGCGGGGGACCAGAGCACGCTGCGCTGTGTGGGGAAGGGACGGCCTCGGGGGATGCCGGTCCACTGTCCACCTGATGGAGGCGCCGGGGAGCGGAAGAGGCTGCGGCCGCCGACCCCAACGTGCTGCTGCTGCTGTGTGAGGAGGTGACTCTCTCAGGGGCTTCTGTGGATAACGACACCGAGGAGCGGAGGAGGAGGTGCCGGCGGTGTCTAGCATACTGCAGCTGTGTGGGGAAGTAACAGGCCATGGGAATGCCGGGGCCCAGTCACAAGTGGTGAGTGCGGACAGGAGTGCAGTCGCTGTGTCTGTATATGTCCATGCTGTACAGACCAGTATCCTGCTGTGTGTATAGGAACCCGTCCCCCACCCACTGCTACCCCCACACCTGCGCCTCCACCACCCGCAGCACTTCCAGACCCCCGCCCCCATCCGCCACACCACCGCGCCTACCTCTCTTCCACCCGCACCACCCGTGCTTCTCCACCCCCACACGGCACCTCCCAACCCCCTACCCCACCTGCAGCACGCCCCCTCCCCCACCCGTGTCATCCACGCACCCCCACCACCCGTGTCACTTCCACACCCCCTCCCCCATCTGCCAAACCACCCCACCTGCCTCTCTTCCACCCGCACCACCCGTGCTTCTCCCCCCCCACACTGCACCTCTCTACCCCACCTGCAACACCCCACCTCCCCCACACGCACCCCATACCTGCCCCTCCACCACCCACAGCACCTCTGGACCCCCTACACCATCCACCACACCCCCGCAATCAGCCCCTTCTCCACCCGCAGCACCTCCGGACACCCTCCACCATCCAACGTACCCCCGCAATCAACCCCTTCTCCACCCTCAGCACCTTCGGAACTCCTCCCCCATCCCCAACAGCCCTGCACCTGCCCCTCCCCCACCACATCCCCTCTCCTCGACTATTCACACCGCCTCTGAAGCCCCTCCCCCATTCGCAGCACCTCCTCCCCAGCACCTCCCGAACCCCCTCACTCATCTGCGCCCCCCCATCAACCCCCTTCCACCCGTAGCATCTACAGACACCCTCCCCCACACAACAGCAAACACCACAACCCCCCATCCCCTACCGCCCTCAGACACCGTCCCCCACCCGCTGCAACACCCGCAACCACCCCGCAACCACCCGCCGCACCTCCTGACCTTATCCGCCACACAATTGCACCTACCCCTCTCCCACCTGCACCACCCATACATCTCCCCCCCCCACACGGCACCTCCCAACCCCCTCCCCCACCCGTGGCATCCACGCACCCCCACAACTGCCCCTCCACCACCCGCAGCACCTCCGGACCCCCTCCACCATCCACCGCACCCCCGCAACCAGCCCCTTCTCCACCCGCAGCACCTTCAGAACCCCTCCCCCATCCCCAACAGCCCTGCACCTGCCCCTCCACCACCCGCCACACCCCCTCTCCTCTACTATTCACACCGCCTACGGACCCCCTCCCCCATTCGCGCACCCCCCCCCTCCCCAGCACCTCCCTACTCCCTCACCTATCCGCACCCCCCCCTCAACCCTCTTCCACCCGTAGCATCTACAGACGCCCTCCACCACACAACAGCAAACCCCGCCCCCGTCCCTTCCCCACCCGCGCCACCCACCCCTCCCCCACCCGCGCCAACCCCCCTCCACCCGTACCATCTACAGACACCCTCCCCCACACCACAGCAACCCCCGCAACTGTCCCTTACCCACCCGCACCACCCACCCCTCCCTCACCCTCGGGACCCCCACAACCCCCCCTCCCCTACCGTCCTCGGACCCCGTCCACCACCCGCTGCAACACCCGCATCCACCTCTCCACCACTCCTGACCCTATCCGCCACACAATCGCACCTGCCTCTCTCCCACCCGTGGCACCCATTCTCCTCCCCAACACACGATACCTCCCGACCCCCTGCCCCCCCCGCGCTACCCCCCCCCCCCCCGCCCACACCCGTTTCATCCACGCACCCCCCCCCCCCTCCACCACCCACAGCACCTCTGGGCCCCCTTAGCCATCCACCCAACCCCCACAACCAGGCCCTTCCCTACCCGCAGCTCCTTCAGAACCCCTCCCCCCATCCCCAACAGCCCTGCTCCTGACCTCCCGCATCACCTCCGGACCCCGTCTCCCATCCACTGCCCCCACGCCCTCGCCTTCAGCACCTCCCGACCCCCCTCACCCATTTGCGCCACCCCCATCCAGCCCCTCCACCCGTAGCATCTACAGACACCCTCCCCCATCTGCAGCAACCCCCGCAGCTCCCCCATCGGCACCCCTCCCCATCCGCCTGCCCTCCACCCGCAGCATCTACACACACCCTCCCCCACCCGTGGCACCCCCACACCCGCAGCGCCTCAGAAAACCACACCTGCCCTTCCCCCACCCATAACACCACCGGACCCCACTCCCCCGCCCATCCCCACCCGCAGCACCTTCCAACTCCCTTCCCCATCCGCCCCTCCACCTGCAGCATCTACAAACACTCTCCCCCATCCACGGTCCCCCCCCCCCCCGCTAAATTCTCTACATCGTGCCTTGCAGGCGCTGTTCACGCCGTAGCAAGAGTCGATGCCCCCTTCACCATCCACTGGCCTTAAACTGCGCAATATTTTACCACTAACAACAGTAGGAATGCAGGTAATACTCCATATAATACATATATTCAACCACACAAAGGCATGCAGGGTTGAAGGGGGCATACGACGGTGTGAAGAGCGCCCGTAGGGCGCGATGAAGCACCTAATATATATATATATATATATACACACACACACTGCTCAAAAAAATAAAGGGAACACTAAAATAACACAGCCTAGATCTGAATAGTTGAATGTGCTGACAACAAAATCACACAAAAATTATCAATGGAAATCAAATTTATTAACCCATGGAGGTCTGGATTTGGAGTCACACTCAAAATTAAAGTGGAAAAACACACTACAGGCTGATCCAACTTTGATGTAATGTCCTTAAAACAAGTCAAAATGAGGCTCAGTAGTGTGTGTGGCCTCCACGTGCCTGTATGACCTCCCTACAACCCGCACAAGTGGCTCAGGTAGTGCAGCTCATCCAGGATGGCACATCAATGCGAGCTGTGGCAAGAAGGTTTGCTGTGTCTGTCAGCGTAGTGTCCAGAGCATGGAGGCGCTACCAGGAGACAGGCCAGCACATCAGGAGATGTGGAGGAGACCGTAGGAGAGCAACAACCCAGCAGCAGGACCGCTACCTCCGCCTTTGTGCAAGGAGAAACAGGAGGAGCACTGCCAGAGCCCTGCAAAATGACCTCCAGCAAGCCACAAATGTGCATGTGTCTACTCAAACGATCAGAAACAGACTCCATGAGGGTGGTATGAGGGCCCGACGTCCACAGGTGGGGGTTGTGCTTACAGCCCAACACCGTGCAGGACGTTTGGCATTTGCCAGAGAACACCAAGATTGGCAAATTCGCCACTGGCACCCTGTGCTCTTCACAGATGAAAGCAGGTTCTCACTGAGCACATGTGACAGAGGTGACAGAGTCTGGAGACGCCAAGGAGAACGTTCTGCTGCCTGCAACATCCTCCAGCATGACCGGTTTGGCAGTGGGTCAGTAATGGTGTGGGGTGGCATTTCTTTGGGGGGCCGCACAGCCCTCCATGTGCTCGCCAGAGGTAGCCTGACTGCCATTAGGTACCGAGATGAGATCCTCAGACCCCTTGTGAGACTATATGCTGGTGTGGTTGGCCCTGGGTTCCGCCTAATGCAAGACAATGCTAGACCTCGTGTGGCTGGAGTGTGTCAGCAGTTCCTGCAAGACGAAGGGATTGATGCTATGGACTGACCCGCCGTTCCCCAGACCTGAATCCAATTAAGCACATCTGGGACATCATGTCTCGCTCCATCCACTAACGCCACGTTGCACCACAGACTGTCCAGGAGTTGGCGGATGCTTTAGTCCAGGTCTGGGAGGAGATCCCTCAGGAGACCTTCTGCCACCTCATCAGGAGCATGCCCAGGCGTTGTAGGGAGGTCATACAGGCACGTGGAGGCCACACACACTACTGAGCCTCATTTTGACTTGTTTTAAGGACATTACATCAAAATTGGATCAGCCTGTAGTGTGTTTTTCCACTTTAATTTTGAGTGTGACTCCAAATCCAGACCTCCATGGGTTAATAAATTTGATTTCCATTGATAATTTTTGTGTGATTTTGTTGTCAGCACATTCAACTATGTAAAGAACAAAGTATTTAATAAGAATATTTCATTCATTCAGATCTAGGATGTGTTATTTTAGTGTTCCCTTTATTTTTTTGAGCAGTGTATATATATATACATACATAATTCGGTTTTACTCGGCTTTACTCGGTTCTCAAAACCGAATCTTATTGGCTATCCAAAACACGTGACATCCGTGAGCCAATAAGATTCGGTTTTGAGAACCGAGTAAAACCGAGTAAAACCGAATCCGCTCATCTCTAACATACATACATACATACATACATACATACATACACACACCAGTCAACAGTTAAAACCAATATAATTACCATAGGCAGAATTACAATTGCAATATATACTGCATTACACAGAACGTGTTCTCATATTCTGTGCACACGGGCGTAGGCGGGTTTCCATGTAATTGTTAAAAATAAAAAATCATTAATCAATAACACAGCAAATGGCATTTTTCTTATTAGTGTCCTTGCATTCTGCTGCATAATCCCGGAGCCCCATCACATTTCTTCATGAGAACACACAGACGTTTCCTTTAAACCGTAGCCTCTATTAATCAAACCCTATTTAAACCTGTAACATTTTATTCAGCAATATTGTCAATTAAAATGGCCGGGCGCAGCGACAGCTCAGGACAATGGAAACGGGAAAAGAGCAAATCAGTTACAATTACGGGGTATTTCTTATGTGATAATTGCAGAAAGTGAGTCATAGTGGAAGAAGGCTGCAGATAAGTGTGACACTCTCAGCCCATTGTTACAGTAATGAGCGTCTATTTCAAACAGAATAAAAAGGCCTCATTTGGTGACATTTTCCTCAGTCATGGGTTTGATCTATTTTGTATATAAAAACCTTCATCTTCTAACGGTACGTGCACAGGCCTAAGAGATAAACCAATAAATGCTGCACTTTTTTCTTCTTAAAGAGCAACTAACTGCCTCACACAGCGAAGGCGGCCATTTTGTATGTTGAACCAATATTCATGACGATGGTGAATAAATGGCAATTTACTAGGAACCAATTCCTTGTGAGTAGTGCATACCAACGGCTTGACTGACCGTCTGGCAGCGCCGTAACTACCTATGTGCCAGGTTTGCCTGGCACACAGCGCAGTTACACTGAGGGCGCACGGCGAGCGGCATGTAATGAGTCAAATTGACTCATTACATGCCGCCTCTGCTGGGTGCCGTGCGCCGCACTGGAGGGAGAGCAGCGCCGGAGGCAGAGAAGGAGGAGGAGGGAGGGGGACTTGAGCCGCAGCAGCGATATGTCATTGATAGCAGTGCCGCTGCAGCACTCCCCTCTCCTTCTGTATTGGCTGCCCGGCGCTGCTGTGAATGCTGGGATGCGGTTCCCTCATCCCAGCATTCTCAGCAGCGGCCAGCCAATACGGAGGGGAGTGCTGCAGCGGCGCCGCTATCAATGAAATAGCGCTGCTGCGGCTCAAGTCCCCCTCCCTCCTCCTCCTTCTCCCCTGCGGCTGCCCGGGATCTCTGCCAGCACGAGGAGCCTGAGAGATGGTAAGTATATAGCTCTCTCTCTTTCTCTCTCTTTCTCTCTCTCTCTCTCTCTCTCTCTCTCTCCCCCCTTCTGTCTCTCTCTCTTTTTCTCTCTCTCTCTCTGTGTCTGTCTGCCGCAATGTGTAAAAAGGGGGACTGGCTGCCGCAATGTGTAAAAAGGGGGACTGGCTGCCGTAATGTGTAAAAAAGGGGACGCTGTCTGCCGTAATGTGTAATAAGGGGGACGCTGTCTGCCGTAATGTGTAATAAGGGGGACGCTGTCTGCCGTAATGTGTAATAAGGGGGACGTTGTCTGCCGTAATGTTTAAAAAAGGGGATGCCGTCTGCGGTAATGTGCAATAAGGGGGACTCTGTCTGCCGTAATGTGTACTAAGGGGGACGTTGTCTGCCGTAATGTGTAAAAAGGGGGATGCTGTCTGCAGTAATGTGTAAAATGGGGGACGCTGTCTGCCGTAATGTGTAATAAGGCGGACGTTGTCTGCCGTAATGTGTAAAAAAGGGGATGCCGTCTGCCATAATGTGTAATAAAGGGGACTGTCTGCCGTAATGTGTAAAAAAGGGGGACGCTGTCTGTCGTAATGTGTAATAAGGGGGACGTTGTCTGCCGTAATGTGTAAAAAAGGGGATGCCGTCTGCCGTAATGTGTAATAAGGGGGACTCTGTCTGCCATAATGTGTAATAAGGGGGACGCTGTCTGCCGTAATGTGTAAAAAGGGGGACGCTGTCTGCCGTAATGTGTAAAAGGGGGACGCTGTCTGCCGTAATGTGTAAAAAGGGGGACGCTGTCTGCCGTAATGTGTAAAAAGGGGGACGCTGTCTGCCGTAATGTGTAAAAAGGGGCTCTACCCGGTGTAGTGGCGCTACTGTGCAGCGTAATTTGAATAATGGAGACTACTATGCACCGTAGTATGAATTGGCATTATTTTGTGGCCACGCCCCTTCCCCATGAAGCCACGCCCCTATATATTTTTGCTCCTGTCTTGCGTAGGGGGGCTGCCAATGCCATTTCTTGCACACAGCGCCAAAATACCTAGTTACGGCACTGCCGTCTGGCACTTGTGGCACCATGGTCTGAATGCCTGGCCATGCAGTTCTGCCTCCCGACGCTCTACTCACCCTGTATACTGACAATGGGGGAGGAATTCAAATGTTTTTGCACCAGCAGCCAGTAGATGGCACCCAAATGGAGCTATTCATTTGCAGCTCCGTTCAGGCCCGATGGCTGCAGGTGTCTGCATTTTAGCTTGCACCCTCCGGGGAGTGGCAAGCAGTAATGCGCGAAAAGTGACCCGTTTGGGCACCTAAACGGCACTTTTAGTGATCGCGCTCAGTTTTGCCACTTTACGCGGCTAAACCCGACTGCTATGGGCGCAATATGTGCGATAATGAGGATCAATTGAAAATCGTCCTGCGATCTCCCATCACTTTAAACAGGTGATCGGGCGTGATAACAATTGAATATCGCCCTGGGAGTGCCGTGGGGTCACGCCCCAAGCCTTGTGGCTACACCCCTTTTTCCTTGCACCAAAGGTACCAGAACCGAATAGTCCAAGCTGGGCCATACCTCATGAATATTAGCGATAAAGGGGTATATACATCAGTGCTTGGAGAGAGATAAAGTACCAACGAATCTGCTCCTAACTTTGAAAAATTACAGTGATGAGCCAGTGGCGTGCGGTGAGGTCAGTGGCTGGTGAGGCACTACAGCCATAATGTCCGCCGAATCCTGCCGATGACCCCTACCGCCGCTGAGCCAATGCCCGCTACTGCCTCTGAGCCGATGCCCGCTGCCACCGCCAATGGCTTACAAACTTGCCCACCATCAACTGACCCAGCCCTCTGCCACTAATTTGCATCTCAGTCCGATGCCGCCAATGCCCACTGCCTGCCTGCTCATCATACTTGTGATATATTGTACATTTTTATAGAAAAAAAATTATAATTAGTGTTTGGGACTGGGAAGGGAGTGGGAGGAGGACATGTCATGAATGCAATTTTTTTGTCCAGGGCTTCTATTAACTTAATGGAGAAGGGTCTGAATGGGTTAAAAAATGTAAAAAAAAAATGCGTGAGGTCCCCCCTCCTAAGTATAACCAGCCTCGGGCTCTTTGAGCCGGTCCTGGTTGTTTAAATACTGGGAAAAAATTGGACAGGGGTTTCCCGTATTTAGACAACCAGCACTGGGCTCTTAGTCCGGTCCTGGTTCCATAAATACGGGGGACAAAAGATGTAGGGGACCCCCGTATTTTACCAGCACCAGGCTCCACTAGCCAGGGACATAATGCCACAGCCGGGGGACACATTTATGTAGGTCCCTGCGGCCGTGGCATTACCCCCCCAACTAGTCACCCCTGGCCAGGGTTCCCTGGAGGAGTGGGGACCCCTTAAATCAAGGGGTCTGCCCCCCCTCCAGGCACCCAAGGGCCAGGGGTGAAGCCCGAGGCTGTCCCCAGCACCCCTGGGCGGTGGATGCCAGGCTGATAGCCATAAGTGTGTAAAAAAAAGAATATTGTTTTTTGTTGTGGAACTACAAGGCCCAGAAAGCCTCCCCCGCTTGCTGGTACTTGGAGAATCTCAAGTACCAGCATGCGGGGAAATAACGGGCCCGCTGGTACCTGTAGTTCTTCAACAACAAAAAACCCAGAGAGAGAAATAAATGAATATTATGCTGACGCGGGAAGACGTTAGCACAGACAGGGGAGAGTGCTGCTACTGGCTGGGAGGATGGAGCAGGCGACCCCAATAGTTGTGAGCCCAGTAGCTTTGCCCCCTGTAGCAGTGCCCCCTGTAGCAATGCCCCCAGTAGTTGTGACCCCTGTAGTTGTGACCCCAGTCGCTGTGCCTCTTGTAGCTATGCCCCCTGTAGCTTTGCCCCCAGTAGCTGTGCCCCTTGTGACTGTGCCCCCTGTAGCTGTGCCCTCTGTAGCTGTGTCCTGAGTAGTTGTGCCCCCAGTCGCTGTGGCACCTGTAGCTGTGCCTCCAGTAGCTGTGGCACCTGTAGCTGTGCCTCCAGTAGCTGTGGCCCCAGTAGCTGTGGCCCCAGTAGTTGTGACCCCTGTAGTTGTGACCCCAGTCGCTGTGCCCCCAGTAGCTTTGCCCCTTGTGGCTGTGCCCCCAGTAGTTGTGACCCCTGTAATTGTGCCCCCAGTAGCTGTGCCCCCAGTAGCAATACCCCCAGTCGTAGTGCCCCCTGTAGCTTTGCCCCCTGTAGCTGTGCCCCTTGTGGCTGTGCCCCCTGTAATTGTGCCCCTTGTAGCAGTGCCCCGAGTAGTTGTGACCCCTGTAGCTGTGCCCCCAGTCGCTGTGCCCCCTGTAGCTTTGCCCCCTGTAGCTGTGCCCAAAGTAGTTGTGACCCCAGTCGCAGTGCCCCCTGTAGCTGTGCCCCTTGTGGCTGTGCCCCCAGTAGTTGTGACCCCTGTAATTGTGCCCCCAGTAGCTGTGCCCCTTGTGGCTGTGCCCCCAGTAGTTGTGACCCCTGTAATTGTGCACCTGTAGCTTTGCCCCCAGTTGCTGTGCCCCTTGTAGTTGTGCCCCCTCTAGCTGTGCCTCCTAGCTGTGTCAGTGCCCCAAACACAAACACATAAAAAACCCCAAAATAAAACACACATACTTACCGCTCCTGCAGCGCTGTCCTCCGTCTCCGACCGCCGGATCCTCTCTACTATGGGAGAGACGTCATGACTCACGACGTCTCTCCCATAGCAGCGCCGCTCAGACACTAGGGGTCAATTATGACCTCTAGTGTCAGTCAGCGGCGCCGGCTGCAGCGGGCGCCCACACAGCCCACGGCGCCTGCTGCAGCCGGGAAGGGGGCCCGCTACTGATTGGGCAGCGGATCCAGCACTGGATCCGCTGGGCCAATCATATCTGAGGGACTGACAGGGGCGTGCATTCATCGGGGCTGAATGCACGCCCCTGTCATTGAGGCACCAGTAAAGGTGCCGCTTCCCCGTTCTTTTTCAATGGGCTTTCACAGCCCATTGCTGCGCCCCGCCCCCTGCCCGGACTTTAATGTTAGCAGCGGGAGGCACCTCTCCCGCTGCCTCCCAGCCCAACATTTTCACGGGGGGGACACATTATTAAAATAATAAATGAAGATATTTATCACAGACTCTGTTATAAATAACTTCTTTTTATTATTTTAATCATTATGACAGGGGAGGCACTGCCTCCTACCTCCCCTGACTGCACGTCCCTGTTATGAGCCCCATGGTTGGTAGTTTGAGGTCTATGTACTAAGTTTTGGAGAGAGATAAAGTACCAGCTCCTGTCATCTTTCAACCACAGCCTGTAACATAACAGTTAGCAGCTGGTAGGGCTGGAGCTTTATTCCTCTCCACCTTATCTCTCTCAGTCCTCCAAAGCTTAGTACATAGACCTCTTTATCTCTGTCCACTTTTACCTCTCTCCAAAGGCATGACGCATCGCATTTTGCACAAGATGCACTCCGCCACTCTTCGCAAACATAGTGGTGTTTGTTTATTAGCGCGGTATGCTTGAAAAAAAAATCACAAAAAGGACAGGTCTCCTGGTAAGAGCCGTCCTTGGCGATAGACGGGCCGCTAGAAAGTCCTACGCATTTGTCGAGTGATGCACGTGCCGCAGTGGGGTGCTGGGAGGAAACAAACTGGATCCATCTAAAGGGGGGAAACGTGAAAAAGAAGCCCCTAGGTCCTAGGCCACCGCATCCAACCTTCAGAACATATCGCATTCCAGAGCTTGGTGCATATGCAGTTAGTGGCCAAACCTCCAAAAATGGCATTTTTGTAGGGTTGACCGCAAACATGCATTGCTGCCTCCTGCCCCAAGTCTTAGTACATACACCCTATAGTCACTTATAGGCCCTACACACTGGGCGATAATACTCATAGATATGAACGATCTTGATCATTAATGAACGAGATACCGTTCGTATCTTTGAGTGTGGAGGCACCAGCGATGAACGATGCGCGGCCCCGCGCTCGTTCATCACTGGTGCCGCGTCGGCTGTGCATGCAGGCCAATATGGACGATCTCGGCCATATTTGCCTGCACTTCTATGGAGCCGGGTGACAGGGGGAGTGAAGAAACTTCACTCCCCCCGTCACTGCCCCCCCACGCCGCCGGGTCGCCCGTCGGCTGTATCCGCCGTCGGCCAGCTCGGCGGCAGATCACTTCTAGATATCTTCCCGATATCCTCTGTAAATCACACAGAGATCACAAATAACTTAATAAAAGCAAAAACAGCCAGATTGCCTCATCTTCCCCAATGTCTGTTTTCTCGCTACATATATATATATATATATATATATATATATATATATATATATTTATATTAGGACAGAGTATTACAGGACACCGCTAGCTCACATCACATTTTACCCTGTGTTGGCTTTTGCAGCTTCCACATGAAAAGATTGAGTGAAACATTAATGCCGTCTATATTGCGCTGCTTTGTGAAAATGTCATAGATTTTTCAACTGTTGGAAATGAAATCTTTCGGAACATGTCACAGTGGCGACACTCATTTCCCCGCACGTCTTTCTTCAGGTGGGATCATAATCAGTTTAGATTTTCCGCCAGCAAGGTGTAACATTGCAATAATGTCAGAGCATCTGCAAAGCTGTGTAAGGGGAGAAGTATACATAGGAGTATGATGCTGTCTGCAGGACACACTTAGTAACAGGCCTGGTTATGGGGGAAATAAACGTATAAACTTTTGTTTTATTTTTTGGGGGGCTATTTTGTTATTCTGTAAGTTATTCTGCACCTACCACTTTATGGCCCAGATGTAACTGCCTGCGGGCTGCGGGCTGTGGGCTGTGGCGAGATTTTGACAATACGTTCTCTGAATTTAAAACAGATTAAAAATATTTTTGTTTTTTACTTTTAAATCCAACCTGTTTTTTGCCTTTAAATTTTTTAAATTTTTTTTAATCGCCATTATAAATCTGGAGGACACGTTGCCGACATCAAAGCCCTGGGGTATTACATTTGGGCATATATCTCTATATACAATGGTTGTTAAAATTATTCCCCTCTTGGTGATTTTTCACATTGTAATAAAAAAAAAAAAAAAAATTCTAACTAACAATAAAAAAAAATATTTAAATGTGCCAAGGCGTGCTCTCTGTGCGGTCTTCTTGTAGGTGACAGTGGGACTACAAGTCCCACTGTCACTGTGGCATGTGCGCACTACAAACACCATACGCTACCTGCATTAACCCACTCCTGCCTGGATCTGTCTCCTATTGCATGTTCATGCATTGTGCTGCATTAAATATGTGCTTACCTCCCAAACTTTCCCCCCCACCCACGGAACACTGCGGCCCGTGGGTGGCACAGCAGGACAGTGTCCGAACAATGGGACAATTGGGAGATATGCTTGGGTTATCTCACATCCTGCTGTTCTGCCGAGTCCAGAAACCAATCCCTGGTTAATTTATTCATGATGTGGACTGACCTCCATCACACACCGCTGACCCCTATCAGCATAGGTTCTACCCATAGTTACTGACATTCTGGCTGCTCTCTGCGGGAGAGAGCAGCCAGGTCGGCTCAGAGGGCGGGCAGGGGAGGCTGTGATGAAGAGGAGGGGGTGGTCCGGAGGCGGGATGGGGGTGGAGCAAGGGCGGGACCACAATGATGCCTCCTTTAAGCCACACCCCCGATCTGTAATACCGCGATCACCAGCATTACACTGCAGGGGGCGTGGCTATGATGACGCGATTCTGCAAGAATTGCGTCATCGACTGCCCGGACCGCCCACTTTACACACTAAGTGGGCGGACGGGCAGGGGCGACCCCGCGAATCGGTAGACTTGCCTGCTCTTCCGTGGGGCCGGGAGGGTCACCCGATTTTCGGGAGCCTCCCGGCCATTTCGGGAGAGTAGGCAAGTATGGTTCTACCAGAAACATAAACATTCAGATATATTTCCTAAAGCACACCTGAAATACCCCTATCATCTAGATCAGTGGTTCTCAAACTCGGTCCTCAGGACCCCACACAGTGCATGTTTTGCAGGTAACCCAGCAAGTGCACAGGTGTATTAATTACTCACTCACACATTTTAAAAGGTCCACAGGTGGAGCTAATTATTTCACTTGTGATTCTGTGAAGAGACCTGCAAAACATGCACTGTGTGGGGTCCTGAGGACCGAGTTTGAGAACCTGTGATCTAGATCCAAGTGGCCTAAGGGACCTTTTCCGTCAGGGGGAGGAGCCACGACACAAGGGGGAGGAGCTACCCCAGCGGTACAGTTGGTCTAGTATCCACACCACCAACTATTACCTTTAGTAATTAGGTGGCGAGCGAAGCGGAGCGAGCCACCGTGCCCGAAGCGTGGCGAGCGAACTTTTCGGGTACCTTGTTCGGCCGCAGCTCCTCCCCCTGGGGACGGGTCTCCTCCCCTAGGTACGTCAGAAGGTCCCTTCTCCCACTCCAATATAGAACCAACCATCATGTTAGGGGCCTGCCTGATGAGGTTACCTTGACGATGGTGGGCTGGCTCATACTATTGGCCAATTTTATGCCAAATACCTGAGATATGATGAAGAATTAGTAAATTTCTTATAATTCTAATGGTCGTATGGTGCACCTGCTCTTGTTTCTATGTTATATCCCTGGTGCAATCAGAGGTTGCAGGATTAATGAACTGGAGTCTCTCTGGGCACAATTAAATGTTTTAATTGATTCAAGAACAAATCTAGCTGTCTGCGAGAGGTCTCACAGTAGTTTAGTCAATTTACAGTCTAAGTGAAAGCTTTACAAGTAACTAGGAAAGGTGGCTGGCAGAGCTTAATTCAATATATATGTGCCAGGTCCCTGCTAAAGTAAGGGAATGGAGGGGGGTCCTGCCGAGTTACTATTAGGAGTCGTCTGCAGGGCTGCTGACGTACACTGATAAAAACTGTGGACAGAAAGCTTTTAGTGCGTCATGGTGTACGAGGCTTTATATAGAAGTACGCTCTGGTCTGGAACTTCCCTGCAGCTACCTGTGCTATGTACTCAGCCACCGATTTTATTGAGCTGTATTATACTGTACGGAGAGTTAATGCAGCCGGCCGCTGAAGGCAAAGACAAAACTTATACAAAGAGAGCACTTTGTGAAACGTTCCAGTCACTAACGTTACGACGATTAGTACTAAAGTGCTTTCAATTGCGGATTTTAGGACAGAAGCTACATGTGTATATACTATATACAGCCACAACCTCACTAAGTGCCCGAATCCCAGTTTGTGAAATTCTATTATCTAACCCTGGATTTTTTTTTACCCACAAGCACCGAAAAGTGATTATCTATAGCAATGAGTGATGCAGGCCCCTCGCTGGCCTGAAGAGCGCAGGGTGCGTTTTGTAAGCAATAAAATGAAGCCTCGTTTATTATAATTGCATACAGAGTTTGTCTTTTGTGCCGCTCAGAAAGAACTCCGGCAAGAAAGTCGCTCGGGGATTTCTGACATTTGATATAAAGGGATTTTTTATTTTTTTCCCCCCGCTGTATTGATCAGATTATTTGAAATTCCTTTAGAAGTGACTTAATACCACGGTCTTAGTTTAAGAAGTCTTCAAAAGACAGCGGAGGGGTAAAAGCATGGGAGATCCTGCGGGGAGCAGAAGAAAGACCTAGAATAAGGGAAGGAGAATACGCGCGCTTTGTACTTTCTTACAGACAGGACCCATACTGTACCTGCACAGAATTATAGATTGGAAAATAAATCGCAGCTTACTGGGCTATTGAAGAGGGCTTAAATAGTCTAAATTTACTTACATTCCCAGTAGTTGCCTCATCTGCTGCAGGAGTGGAACAGAAATGCTGCAACAGTACGCAATTTATATATATACTAGGTGCTTCATCGCACCCTACAGACGCTCTTCACACCGTCGTAAGGGGCTACCCCCTCTTAACTCCTGCACGCCTTTCTGGGGTTCAATATATGTATTATATGGAGTATTACCTGCATTCCTAGTTTTGTCAGTGGTTAAATACTTCACAATGAAAGGACGGCCGATGGTGTAGGGGGCGTAGCCCCTTGCGACGGAGTGAACAGCCCCTGCAGGGCAGGATGTACAGAATGTAGTGGGTGGGGGGGGGGTGACCGCGGATGGGGGAGGGTGTCTGTAGATGCTGCAGGTGGAGGGGCTGATGGGGGAGGAGGTCGGGAGGTGCTGCGGGTAGGGATGGGCGAGGGAGTGGGGTCCGGTGGCGCTATGGGTGGGGGAGAGACGGGGGTGCTGTAGGTGGGGTAGGGGCAGGTGCGGGGATGTTGCGGATGAGGGAGGGGTTCCGGAGGTGCTGCGGGTGGGGAAGGGGCGGGTGCGCCGTGGGTGGGGTACGGGTCCGTAGGCACCGCGGGTGGGGGAGGGGCGGGGGTGCTGCGGGTGGGGGAGGGGCAGGTGCGGGGGTGGTGGTGGATGGGGGAGGGGTTCCGGTGGCACTGCAGGTGGAAGGGCATGGGTGAGGGTGCTGCAGGTGGGGTAGGGGGTCAGGAGGCGCCGCGGGTGGGAGAGGGGCGGGTGCAGGGGGGCCTGCGGATGGGGGAGGGTGTCTGTAGATGCTGCGGGTGGAGGGGGGCGAGTGCAGGGGGCGCGGATGGGGGAGGGGGTTGGGAGGTGCTGCGGGTAGTGTAGGGGGTCCGGAGGCGCCGTGTGTGGGGGAGGGGCAGGTGCAGCAGATGGGGGAGGGGGTCCAGAGGCTCTGCGGATGGTGGAGGGGCGAGTGCGGGGGTGTCGTGGGTGGGGTAGTGGGTCAGGAGGCGCTGCGGGTGGGAGAGGGGCGGGTGCAGGGGGGCCTGCGGATGGGGGAGGGTGTCTGTAGATGCTGCGGGTGGAGGGGGGCGAGTGCAGGGGGCGCGGATGGGGGAGGGGGTTGGGAGGTGCTGCGGGTAGTGTAGGGGGTCCGGAGGCGCCGTGTGTGGGGGAGGGGCAGGTGCAGCAGATGGGGGAGGGGGTCCAGAGGCTCTGCGGATGGTGGAGGGGCGAGTGCGGGGGTGTCGTGGGTGGGGTAGTGGGTCAGGAGGCGCTGCGGGTGGGAGAGGGGCGGCTGACTGCGGATGGTGGAGGGTGTCTGTAAATGCTGCGGGTGGAGGGAGGGCGGATGCGGGGGGGCGCGGATGAGGGAGGGTGTTTGGATGTGCTGTCGGTGGGGGAGTGTGGGCCGCGGGTGGTGTTGGAGGTCCGGAGGTGCCGCGTGTGAGGGAGGGGTGGGGGTGCCGCTTTTGGGGGAGGGGCGGGTGCTGTGGTGCGGCGGATGGGGTCCGGAAATGCTGCCGGTGGTGGATGGGTGGGTGCGGGGATACCGCAGGTGATGTAGGGGGTCAGGAGGCACTGCAGATGGGGGAGAGGAGGTTGCGGGGGATGACCGCGGATGGGGGAGGGTGTCAGGAGGTACCGCGGGTGGGGTAGGGGGTCAGGAGGCGCTGCGGGTGGGGGAGAGGCGGATGCGGGGGATGACCGCGGATGGGGGCGAAGTGTGGCGAGCGAAGCGAGCCCATGAGGGTACATTTCGGTTACCCTGTTTGGCCATGGCTCCTCCCACTGGTGATGTGGCTCCGCCCCCTGGTGACATCAGAGGTCCCTTACCCAACTTTGATTTAGAACCAACAGTCACTATAGCGCTGTACCGGACAGCCGGGGAGCACTGCAGTCTGTGGTGTCCCTGCTCCCATGTAACCCGCTCTGTTACCGTGCAGGCTGCTGCCTCTCATCTCCCCCCCCCGCCATCCGCCCCACATGCAGCGGTCCGCACTGGCCACAGCAGGAAGCCAACTTGTCTGGAGCAGGGTCTGGTCCGGCTCTACCGGGCGCACAGGACGGAGAGCTGTGGGAAGGCTGTGCCGGCAATGGGAGCGTCAATCCTCGCTGTGTCGGGGCGTTGCATGGACCACTGTGACAGCCGGCAGGGAAGAGGCACCGGCGCTCAGATAGGTGGGAAGCGGGAGTGAGACCCGCACAGCGTCAGATGGAGAGCCGCCTACCGCCCTCAAATCACCGCCGCGGCACCGGGGGGACGATGGATCCGGCTGGACCAGACCTTGGTCGGAAGGCTGGGGACATGAGCGCTGAGAAGAAGCATGTTGTGTGGCAGAGAGTGAAGCTATTCCGCGCCAGCGAGCCCCTGCTGAGCGTGCTGATGTGGGGGTCAAGCACACGGTGAGCCGCTGCCCCTGTCTGTCTGTACGGCGTACCCCCTCACACACCCCTGCCTGTGCCATGCCCGTGCCAGCTGCTCTTCATTGCCAGGCGTCACTGATCTGCACCTAGTCTCCTATAGATTAGCCAACATCTGTGACACCGCCCAGCACTGTGACTCCGCCCAGCGTTATACACACAGGCACAGAGTCACAGATCTGGGCTAATATATAGGAGATGCTCTCAAAAGGTCTAATAATAGAAAAATGCATTTACATAACCCCTAGTTGACAAAGCAATAGTTGTATAACGTCGATGACCAACACTCTGGCCCATAGCGGTACAATGGAATCCCCGGTGGGCCCCAGTTCCTGTGAGCCCCAACCCCTCCTTTAATGTCAGGTTCTATTGTACATTATTACTCTATTAGAGGGTCCGTTACCTGGCAGAGCAGGAACATGGATGAACATTGTGTCACAATCCTGACTTATTATTCTCAGTCATATTGTATTAGCACTAGCAGTGTCAGACTGGGGCAGAAGGGCCCACCGGGGAAATGCAGTGAAAGGAGCCCATATCTAGGGGTGTGGTCAGGCTGCACAGAGGCCTGAGTAACATTTATATATATATACTGCTAGTGCATAGTAATGTACAAGATTAATAATAAAAGCAATGCACTGTAGAGGATACACCACATTCCTGTGCAGTATAATGTAACATCACAGTAACACAGTCTGGACTGGAACCTGATTCATAAAGGAGGGGGCGGGCCCTTAGGCAGTGGGGCCCAACGGAGGGTTTCCTCTTGTACCCCCTGTGGGCCAGTCCGGCCCAGTATACTAGTTCTCTACTAGCTGTATGTGTCTGTGTTGCTGGTGATGGGTCTCCTCTGATTATGCACCTGAGAGTTCTCTGTGAAGTCTGCAAAATCCTTCTTACAGCAGAGGTTGTAGTCCAGCTAGCAGTGCTGGTCCTAAACTGCAGAGATCACATACCTCCCAACACAACCCTCTACAGGAGGACACAATGCTCTGCTCCTTCTCTTACCTCTTACTGTATGATTACCATCACCTGTGCTGTACCCTAATACTGACCCAGTGCTCATACCTATGTCATACCTCCCAACACAACCCTCTACAGGAGGACACAATGCTGTGCTCCTGGACTTCCCTTTTACTGTATGATTACCATCACCTGTGCTGTACCCCAATACTGACCCAGTGCTTATACCTATGTCATACCTCCCAACATGACCTCTCCAGGAGGACACAATGCTCTGCTCCTGCTCTTCCCTCTTACTGTATGATTACCATCACCTGTGCTGTACCCTAATACTGACCCAGTGCTCATACCTATGTCCTACCTCCCAACATGACCTCTCCAGGAGGACACAATGCTCTGCTCCTGCTCTTCCCTCTTACTGTATGATTACCATCACCTGTGCTATACCCTAATACTGACCCAGTGCTCATACCTATGTCATACCCCCCAACATGACCTCTCCAGGAGGACACAATGCTCTGCTCCTGCTCTTCCCTCTTACTGTATGATTACCATCACCTGTGCTATACCCTAATACTGACCCAGTGCTCATACCTATGTCATACCTCCCAACATGACCCTCTCCAGGACACAATGCTCTGCTCCTGCTCTTCCCTCTTACTGTATGATTACCATCACCTGTGCTGTACCCCAATACTGACCCAGTGCTCATACCTATGTCATACCTCCCAACATGACCTCTCCAGGAGGACACAATGCTCTGCTCCTGCTCTTCCCTCTTACTGTATGATTACCATCACCTGTGCTGTACCCCAATACTGACCCAGTGCTCATATCTATGTCATACCTCCCAACATGACCTCTCCAGGAGGACAGAATGCTCTGCTCCTGGACTTCCCTTTTACTGTATGATTACCATCACCTGTGCTGTACCCCAATACTGACCCAGTGCTCATACCTATGTCATACCTCCCAACATGACCTCTCCAGGAGGACACAATGCTCTGCTCCTGCTCTTCCCTCTTACTGTATGATTACCATCACCTGTGCTGTACCCTAATACTGACCCAGTGCTCATACCTATGTCATACCTCCCAACACAACCCTCTCCAGGAGGACACAATGCTCTGCTCCTGCTCTTCCCTCTTACTGTATGATTACCATCACCTGTGCTGTACCCTAATACTGACCCAGTGCTCATACCTATGTCATACCTCCCAACATGACCTCTCCAGGAGGACACAATGCTCTGCTCCTGCTCTTCCCTCTTACTGTATGATTACCATCACCTGTGCTGTACCCTAATACTGACCCAGTGCTCATACCTATGTCATACCTCCCAACACAACCCTCTCCAGGAGGACACAATGCTCTGCTCCTGCTCTTCCCTCTTACTGTATGATTACCATCACCTGTGCTGTACCCTGATACTGACCCAGTGCTCATACCTATGTCATACCTCCCAACATGACCCTCTCCAGGAGGGACACAATGCTGTGCTCCTGCTCTACCCTCTTACTGTATGATTACCATCACCTGTGCTGTACCCTAATACTGACCCAGTGCTCATACCTATGTCATACCTCTCAACACAACCCTCTCCAGGAGGACACAATGCTCTGCTCCTGCTCTTCCCCCTTACTGTATGATTACCATCACCTGTGCTCAGGGGTGTATCTAGGGGTCTGAGCGCCCCTGGCAACTGACGTAACTGGCGCCCCCACCTCCCCCAACCAGGGACACAGAGGGGGGAGTTACAGATAGGCTGAGGTCAGGGACACTGACAGGGAATTACGGGGAGGGTGCGGGCAGGGATACTTAGGGGGAATTATGGGAAGGGTGTGGGCAGGGATACTGAGGGGGAATTATGGGAAGGGTGTGGGCAGGGACACAGAGGAAATTACAGGAGTGTATGGGCAGGGTCACTGAGGGGGCAGTTACAGGGATGGTGCGGGCAGGAACACTGAGGGGATATATGCACACATACATACAGTTAAAAATAACCTCTCTAGTGCCAGTATTTACTAAAAATCCGAGTATGGCCGATTTGTGTTTTTTTTTCTAAGTCCCAATCCGGGAATTCACTAAGCAGAAAACTCGGCAGTGTCTGGTCTATTCGTAATGGTTTGATTGGCAAAGTTCTGAAATACGAATGAATAGTCCACCGGTCAAACGCGGCTGTTATTTCATACAATATGGGCATTCACTATTCATTCGTATTTGGGTGTTAGTCTCTGAGTGCTCAAGTGCGGGTCTATTTTTTTTCGATTCGTTAAAAAAAGCAGCAAAAACATAGACCTGCTTTTTCCAGTCGAGTTTGGATAACCATGCATGGATCAGTGAGATCTGTGCATGGTTATCTATGGGAAAGGGTCTGTTTAGTGTAAAACAGGAAAAAAAATTGCGTGGGGTCCCCCCTCCTAAGCACAACCAGCCTCGGGCTCTTTGAGCCGGTCCTGGTTGACAAAATATGGGGGAAAAAATGACAGGGGTTCCCCCATATTTAATTAACCAGCACCGGGCTCTGCACCTGGCCCTGGTTCCAAAAATACGGGGGACAAAAAGCGTAGGGGTCCCCCGTATTTTTGAAACCAGCACCGGGCTCCACTAGTCAGAGAGATAATGCCACAGCCGGGGGACACTTTTATATAGGTCCCTGCGGCCCTGGCATTAAATCACTAACTAGTCACCCCTGGCCGGGGTACCCTGGAGGAGTGGGGACCCCTTAAATCAAGGGGTCCCCCCCCCTCCAGCCACCCAAGGGCCAGGGGTGAAGCCCGAGGCTGTCCCCCCCATCCATGGGCTGCGGATGGGGGGCTGATAGCCAAGTGTAAAATAAAAGAGTATTGTTTTTTGCACAAGAACTACAAGTCCCTGCAAGCCTCCCCCGCAAGCTGGTACTTGGAGAACCACAAGTACCAGCATGCGGGGGTTAAACGGGCCCGCTGGTACCTATAGTTCTTCTGCAAAAAAAATACCCAAATAAAAACAGGACACACACACCTTGAAAGTACAACTTTATTACATACATTCCGACACACACATACTTACCTATGTTCACATGCTGACTCGGCCCACGTCTCGACGGCGATTCCAGGGTACCTGAAAATAAAATTATACTCACCTAAATCCTGTGTGTCGTGTCCTTTTGTAATAATCCACGTACTTGGCAAAACAAAAAAATGGAAACCCGACCACGCACTGAAAGGGGTCCCATGTTTACACATGGGACCCCTTTCCCCGACCGCTACATCGTGGCACTCTCCTGATTGGCTGTGTGCTCCTGTAGTGTCTGTGAGGCAGCATTATCTCTCTGACTAGTGGTGCCCGGTGCTGGTTTCAAAAATACGGGGGACCCCTACGCTTTTTGTCCCCCGTATTTTTTGCACCAGGACCAGGCGCAGAGCCCGGTGCTGGTTGATCAAATATGGGGGAACCCCTGTCAATTTCCCCCCCATATTTTTTAAACCAGGACCGGCTCAAAGAGCCCGAGGCTGGTTGTGCTTAGGAGGGGGGACCCCACGCAATTTTTCCCAGATTCTTAAACACTTTAAAAACCTTTTTAAGGTACACAATGAAGCCCTGCACGGATCTCACAGGATTCCTTGTGTTTTGTCAGGCAGTGTTTTACTCATCACTCCCGTAAAACACTGCCTGATATTACGAATCACATCGACATCGGAAAATACGAATTGTGAAAAGTCGGCAGCTTAGTGAATGACCGTATCAGGATTCAAAAAGTTGCAGTAAAATGCACCCGATACCATTCGAGTTCAAACACCTTTCAAAACGGCCAAAACACGAATCTTTGTAAATATACCCCTAGGTGTGATGGCACTACATGTCCCAGTAAATCCAGTTGACAAGGTGTGCTGGGACTTGTAGCCTCAACACAGCTGGACAGGCAGTCACTGGTCTAGATACCTCTCCATACAGAGCTCTTTGTAACCTGTGATCCAGACTGCCAGGATAGACCATGCAGTGCAGCTACGGTACCGCAGACAATGTACAGGTATGCTCATGCTGCACTGCTGACTGGTGCTGATTGTAGTGGCTGGTGTTTGGAGACAGACCGCGTGGGACCAATGAGAAGGGGAGCGGATGAGAAAGAGGAGGTGCCTCGCCCCTCCCCATACCTGGAAGTGCCCCGCTCCCCGGCTATATTCACCATCATTGTGACTGTAGTCACAGAGAGTGTCAGAGTGCAATACGCTTCTGAAAGTCAGGCAGTGGATGAGCACTGCTAAGGGATGTACTCAGTGAGAACTACTATGTCATTCAACCCCCCGGCGTGGGTGGCACTGCCGGGAAGCGCCCCCTCCTTGGCCGGCGTCCCTGGCAAGTGCCATCCTGGCCAATAGGAAGATACACCCCTGCCTGTGCTGTACCCTAATACTGACCCAGTGCTCATACCTATGTCATACCTCCCAACACAACCCTCTCCAGGAGGACACAATGCTCTGCTCCTGCTCTTACCTCTTACTGTATGATTACCATCACCTGTGCTGTACCCTAATACTGACCCAGTGCTCATACCTATGCCATACCTCCCAACATTACCTCTCCAGGACACAATGCTCTGCTCCTGCTCTTCCCTCTTACTGTATGATTACCATCACCTGTGCTGTTCCCTAATACTGACCCAGTGCTCATACCTATGTCATACCTCCCAACATGACCTCTCCAGGAGGACACAATGCTCTGCTCCTGCTCTTCCCTCTTACTGTATGATTACCATCACCTGTGCTGTACCCTAATACTGACCCAGTGCTCATACCTATGTCATACCTCCCAACATGACCCTCTCCAGGAGGACACAATGCTCTGCTCCTGCTCTTCCCTCTTACTGTATGATTACCATCACCTGTGCTGTACCCTAATACTGACCCAGTGCTCATACCTATGTCATACCTCCCAACATGACCCTCTCCAGAACACAATGCTCTGCTCCTGCTCTTCCCTCTTACTGTATGATTACCATCACCTGTGCTGTACCCTAATACTGACCCAGTGCTCATACCTATGTCATACCTCCCAACATGACCTCTCCAGGAGGACACAATGCTCTGCTCCTGGACTTCCCTCTTACTGTATGATTACCATCACCTGTGCTGTACCCCAATACTGACCCAGTGCTCATACCTATGTCATACCTCCCAACATGACCTCTCCAGGAGGGACACAATGCTGTGCTCCTGCTCTTCCCTCTTACTGTATGATTACCATCACCTGTGCTGTACCCTAATACTGACCCTGTGCTCATACCTATGTCATACCTCCCAACATGACCTCTCCAGGAGGGACACAATGCTCTGCTCCTGCTCTTCCCTCTTACTGTATGATTACCATCACCTGTGCTGTACCCTAATACTGACCCAGTGCTCATACTTATGTCATACCTCCCAACATGACCTCTCCAGAACACAATGCTCTGCTCCTGCTCTTCCCTCTTACTGTATGATTACCATCACCTGTGCTGTACCCTAATACTGACCCAGTGCTCATACCTATGTCATACCTCCCAACATGACCTCTCCAGGAGGGACACAATGCTCTGCTCCTGCTCTTCCCTCTTACTGTATGATTACCATCACCTGTGCTGTACCCTAATACTGACCCAGTGCTCATACTTATGTCATACCTCCCAACATGACCTCTCCAGGAGGGACACAATGCTGTGCTCCTGCTCTTCCCTCTTACTGTATGATTACCATCACCTGTGCTGTACCCTAATACTGACCCAGTGCTCATACCTATGTCATACCTCCCAACATGACATCTCCAGGAGGACACAATGCTCTGCTCCTGGACTTCCCTTTTAATTTAAGTTTGCCCTCACCTGTGCTGAAACACCTTTCTCCTCAATTAACTAGTTCTACACAGGTGATGGCAATCATACAGTAAGTGGGAAGTCCAGGAGCAGAGTATTTTGGGGGTGATTCTGACCTGGCCACTATTGCCGCATGTGGCCCCGGAGCACCCAGGTGTGTGCACAAAGATGTGGCCCCCAGGTGTGTGTAAAGGTGTGGCCCCCAGGTGTGTGTATGTGCAGGTGTGGCACCCCCAGGTGTGTGTATGTCATACTTGCCTACCTGACCCTCTCCATGAGGGAGAAAATGCTCTGTTCCTGGACTTTCCTGGTAATGTATGATTGCCATCCCCTGTGGTGAAACACCTTTCTTATCAATTACCTAGCTCACCACAGGTGATGGCAATCATACATTACCAGGAGAGTCCAGGAACAGAGCATTTTCTCCCTCATGGAGAGGGTCAGGTAGGCAAGTATGGTGTATGTGCAGGTGTGGAGCCCTGAGGTGTGTGTGAGTAGGCGTGGGGCTCCCAAGTAAGTGAGAGAGAGAGAGTGAGTGTGTGTGCACAGGTGTGCCCTGTGTGTGTGTGTGTGTGTGTGTGTGTGTGTGTGTGTGTGTGTGTGTGTGTGTGTGTTTACAAGTGTGCATACCTGCCAACATGACCCCCTCCAGTAGGGACACAATGCTCTGTTCCTGGACTTCCCTCTTAATTTATGATTGCCATCACCTGAGTTAATTGAGGAGAAAGGTGTTTCAGCACAGGTGCCGGCAATCTTAAATTAGGTGGAAAGTCCAGGAACAGAGCATTTTGACCCCACCCCACCCTCCTCCTCTGAGTTATATAAGCCAATGCGAAGCAGCAGCTGGCGGTATGCTTGCGGGGTGGGAGCAGGGTAGAGCTCCTGAAGATAGAAGACTCCGGAAGGCCTGGAGAGGTGGTGGCCATGCAAAGGGGCTTAAAAGTCCATGCCTCCCAGGTGAAGACGCTGGAAGCCCTGGAAAAGCGGCGGACACCCAAAAGAGCTTAAAGGCCGCTGCCCCCAGGTGAAGATGCAGTATAATAAACTATTAAAACATTAGGTGTTGTGTTTTTATTTTTTATATTTTCTTTACAATGGACTATGGGTGCCAGCGGGCCCTTAATTTTGGGGCTTGCTGGCACTTCTGGTTCTCCAGTTGCTGGCATGCTTGGGGCAGGCTTGCTGGGACCTGTAGACCGCCTGCAGTAGCGGATCTTGCCACGGGCAAGCAGGACTTTTGCCTGGGGCACCGCCTTCTGGAGGGCGCCGGCGCCATCCGGAGGGCGCCGCACCATGGCAAGATCCGCCACTGTGCCTCCCGCTGGTCCCCCGCTGTGAAGGGAACCAGACGCTACGCATCTAGTTTCCCTTCGTGGAGAGGACCTTTGCTGTGCGGTGCGCGATGAATGCATAATTGACCTCTAGTGTCTATGCATCCGAGGAGAGGAGTGGCGCCGGCGGAGGTCTGCAGCGGTCTGGAATCAGGAGCGGGGATGTAAGTATACTTTTTTTCTTTTCTTTCAGCGGCGCTACAAATGGGGGCGTAACTGACCACGCCCCCGTATTAAGCCATGCCTCTAATGGATTTTTTTTTTTTGCCTGGGGCGCCACAAGGGCAACAACCGGCCCTGACCGCCTGTAAAGAACAATATTAGCATACCATGAACTCCGCACCCACCACCACCAGGGGTGCGAGGCACAGCACTGCTGGTTGTTGCTCAGGAGGGGGGGGGGGACTCCATTTTAATTTTTGGGGTCCCCACTTTCTGAGGAATTCCAGCCCTGGGCTGACTGGCTTGGGGGGTGATTAATGTTATGGCAGGGGGACCCCACGCTGAGCGTCTACCCTGCTATGGCATTATCCCCCTGGCTGGTTCAGCCTGGTGCTGGTTTTGCTTAAATAAGGGAAATCCTATGTTTTTTTGAGTCCAGGGGGGGGCCCACACCGCACCCATTTTAATACTTACCTTTCCGGAGTCCAGCGCTGCGGTCGCGGCAAAAATTGCCGCTAAAATGGCTGCCGCGCATGCGCAGTAGCCAAATTGGTCTCCGGATTATGGAGGGCGCCATATTTCCGGAGACCTGCACATGCGCAGTAGACTCGGGCACAATGCCGGAGTCTACAGCGCTGTACAGAGGAAGAGGCCCACCCGGAGGTGCACACGGGCCCCTTCCTCTGTTGAAACGCCCCTGCCCTAGTGCTTCCTTCTATTGTCACTGTCAGGAGCACTGCTACACATGATAACGAGTAGAGGGACGGTACGCACGCTGTGACGAGCTGTGTTACACTAGCGTACATTTCTGCAAGAACAGTAGAACCTCATTATGTGTGAATCATAGGGTGGAATCTGCATATGCTAAAAGTGGATCTTCGGCAACTGACTGCATAGAAAAGAAAGACTGCGTAGGTCATGAATGTGACCGAGACAACATAAACTCACCGGCTGGGCATGCGGCACGCCTCTTAATGCATCACTCTGGCACGGAAGGGGTTACAGTTTCTGTGGGAGGAACGTAAGGAAAACGGCCTGGATTGTGATTGGCTGGATTCTGTATAGGGGCTGGTCTGACATACATATAGTCTTCAGACCTAGGACAGCCTGCCTCTTTCCTGTTTTTTCCGTGACCCACCCGCCCGCCCTGGGGAGTTGGTTTTTGTTGCTCCCCTGGGGTTGCTTGTGTTGGCTTTTGGTGGCCGGTTTCTGAACGGTTATTTTAGTTTAACTTAAGGAGTTTATTGTTAGTAAGTTCGGGTGAACTTTTAGGTAATTTTATAGTGTTATTATTAATTGATGGGCACCACCGTACCTGGTGAGCCCATATGATAGATCATAAACATGTGTGGATATCGGGGCCAGTGGCCCTATTTTTTACCTGTTGGTGGCCAGGGGTAGTGGCAGAAGGTCGACCTCTGGCCTTGGATTTTTAGATTTCCGATGTCTGGGCTGGAGGCAGGAGGCCGATCCCGGAACATCTGGGGCAGAAGGCCCCCTCACACACACACATGTTTATTGCTCTATTTCATCATATAATTTTGGATTACCCTTATTAAGTTCTTTATCATGCTTAACCGTTCTTCTCCCCGCCACCTTAGTTAGAGAGGGAAGTCTGCATTCTTAGTTTTAGTATTAATAGGCCTCCCTCTCAGTCAAAATAAAAAGCTGACCCCTTTCACGCCAATTACGGTTGTTGTGTCTTTATTTATTAAGATAAGTGTGCTTGAGTGGCGTGCGTATGCATCTGACGTGTGAAGTTTAAGAGCTTTCCAAATCCAGCGGCGACATTTCGGAGAGTCTGGTACCACCCCGTTGAAAAATAAATCCATCACATATTTCAAGAGGATCTCACTGACTTTTAGGCACAATGTCAGCATCAGCCACATCCACACAGGTATAGTAACTGCAGCTCCCATTATAGAATGTTGCTCTAAGTAAATGTAAGAGTGGAAATGTAACTTAATGTTTAATGCTGGCAATTACGCCAAACGACTAATGAACCTATTAGATGCCAGAATTGGCAATTACTCTGAAGCTTATTGGAATACAGCTGTGAAGCAGTTATACAGCGGAATACTTAAGGATAGTTATTAAATAGAAAAATGCATAGTGTTTATACTTGAACAATCAGAGCTTCTCCTAAAACATAATGGGACCTCTGGATGTTACATCTGAAGCAGGAGGAAAAAAAAAAGATCTCAGTAATTACAGGCTCAGTGCATGATAAATAACAGGCCCAGTGACTTATCTGACTGAAGGTAGCACATGCACATACGGCTGAGGAAAGGGGATATTTCGCCTCTACCCCTTTTCTGATGATTCATAGTGTATATAAAGCTACTGTAACAAGTTTATAATACTAGCGTAACTTTAGTTCCTTATAGAGGCACCTGCAGATGAAACCTATTGGGGAAGAGAACTATCTGTAAATGGAGTTGAGTTGATTGCGACTTTGTTCACAGCGTAAGAACAAGTCAGACTAATATTTAAGTAAAAAAAGGTTTAGATTACTGCAGGGGGCACAAAGTTATGATACTTTTACTTTTCCCATGCTCATATTTCCCAGGATTTGCAGCTGTAAATGGATAATGATTATACAGGGGAATTGATAAAGATTGGGGAGCTGCAACGTTCTCCCACCTGTGCTTGGCAGATAGTAAGTAGGCACACTCGCAGATAAAGGATGACATGGGTGTGATACAGTTTACCGGCAGTCGGGATGCCAGCGGTCACATGACCGACAATGACATCCTGACAATGAGAATGCTGTCAGGGGACAGGGTAATTATTTTACCCCTCCCCTGTCCCCTTCCCTAACACGCCTGTGGTGGTGGCTAGGGCTAAGATTTGGTGGGTGGTGGCTAGGGCTAAGACTCTGGGGGTGGTGCTAGGGCTGAGACTCGGTGGGGAAGGCGGCTACACTGTCAGTGGACGGTGTTCCGGTGCTGGGATTCCAAGTGGTGTCAGGATTCCAGTGTTGGTCACACGACCACCGGCATCCCAACTGCCGGGAGGCTAACTGCATTCCGATGAGATATATCGCACCTTCTAAAGAGGACAAGGGGACACGCGCCCATAGCAACTAAGCAGCATCTAGCTAGCTTTTATCAAGTATATTCTATAAAATGATATAGAATGACTTCTGCTGCTGCTGCTGCTGCTGGTGGTTCTAATCAAAAGTGGAGAATTCACCTATTGGACCTTTGGGTTAAAAGATCTCTTGTGGAATGTGGCAATATAGTAAGGCTTCTTCCGTGCTGCGTACACCTGTGATCACTCTTATGTAAGGTGCACCTAGGGGATGGAGAAATCAAACGTTTAGTTCAGAAAAAGTAACCTTTAGGGGGGAATTCAAAGGTTTGAAAAGTCAGTTGGATGTCTTTTTTTCCTGTCTATTAGATGGATGTGGATCATCAAATCGACAGTGTCTAGGTCGACAATGTTTAGGTCGACCACTATAGGTTGACAGTCACTAGGTTGACGGGGTTTGAAGGTTGACGTGTGCTAGGTCGACAGGTCAAAAGGTCAACATGAGTTTTTTTTATTGGTGTCGTTTTCGCTTGCCATGCTTCGGGCAAGGTGCCTCGCTTCGCTTGGCACAGATTACCGTTCCAATCGTAGTCCACGTGGATCGTTAAGTATGAAAAAGTTCAAAAAAAGAAAAAAAAAGTGAAAAACTCATGTCGACCTTTTGACCTAGCACATGTCGACCTAGAAACCCTGTCGACCTAGTGACTGTTGACCTACAGTGGTCGACCTAGACAGTGTCGACCTAGACAGTGTCGATCCTATTAGATAGGAAAAAACACTCGCCCAACTGACTTTTCAAACAATTGAATATCCCTTAGTCTTCAAGTTTTGACATTTAATGGGATATTGGACTAGTGTAGGATTAAGCAACCATTCACAGGGATCTGGAGATTATTAGTCCTTCAAATTAGTTTTAAACCTTTTCCATGGTCAGATCAAGCGATCAAATGTACTGTATTTGTAATGAGGATAGTTTAGGTAGTCCTATTACACTGGAGTTAATATACTTTAGCAAATCAGGCAATAGATTTAGTGGCCAGAGGAATATTGTTGAAATAGTCAATCCCTGGGATGTAAGGTATATCAGGAATCAATTTCTTTGAGGAAAGCATTCTTTGAGAACTATGTGATCTCAATGAGAAAGAGCAGGGGTGCATAAACTTTATGGTCCGGGTGCCCATTCAAGGATTGTAATCACTTGAAGGGGTGGCAGCAAAACATAGAATAAAACTAAAATATAGTTTAATGTAAAATATGCTGAACCAACCTCTATATTAACAGTTCCTCCTTCACCCCTCCCATTATCATATTACCTCTTCCATATTGTCTTCCCCATTCCTCCCCTGTAATACCCCCCACCTCTACACTAACACATTTCCTCCCCCACCCCTCCCATTATCATATTACCTCTTCCATATTGTCTTCCCCATTCCTCCCCTGTAATACCCTCCATCTCTATACTAACACATTTCCTTCTCCACCTCTCCCATTATCATATTACCTCTTCTACCTTGTCTCCCCATTCCTCCCCTGTAATACCCCCCACCTCTATACTAACACATTTCTTCCTCCACCTCTCCCATTACCATATTACCTCTTCCATATTGTCTTCCCCATTCCTCCCCTGTAATACCCTCCATCTCTATACTAACACATTTCCTCCTCCACCTCTCCCATTATCATATTACCTCTTCCACCTTGTCTCCCCATTCCTCCCTAGTAATACCCCCCACCTCTATACTAACACATTTCCTCCTCCACCCCTCCCATTATCATATTATCTCTTCCATATTGTCTTCCCCATTCCTCCCCTGTAATACCCTCCATCTCTATACTAACACATTTCCTCCTCCACCTCTCCCATTATCATATTACCTCTTCCACCTTGTCTCCCCATTCCTCCCCTGTAATACCCCCTACCTCTATATTAACACAGTTCCTCCTCCACCTCTTCCATTATCATATTACCTCTTCCATATTGTCTTCCCCATTCCTCCCTAGTAATACCCCCCACCTCTATACTAACACATTTCCTCCTCCACCCCTCCCATTATCATATTACCTCTTCTACCTTGTGTTCCCAAATCCTCCCCTGTAATACCCCCCACCTCTATACTAACACATTTCCTCCTCCACCTCTCCCATTATCATATTACCTCTTCCATATTGTCTTCCCCATTCCTCCCTAGTAATACTCCCCACCTCTAAACTAACACATTTCCTCCTCCACCCCTCCCATTATCATATTACCTCTTCCACCTTGTCTCCCCATTCCTCCCATATAATACCCCCCACCTCTCTACTAACACATTTCCTCCTCCACCACTCCCATTATCATATTACCTCTTCCACCTTGTCTCCCCATTCCTCCCCTGTAATACCCCCCACCTCTATACTAACACATTTCCTCCTCCACCCCTTCCATTATCATATTACCTCTTCTACCTTGTCTCCCCATTCCTCCCCTGTAATACCCCCCACCTCTATACTAACACATTTCCTCCTCCACCCCTTCCATTATCATATTACCTCTTCTACCTTGTCTCCCCATTCCTCCCCTGTAATACCCCCCACCTCTATACTAACACATTTCCTCCTCCACCTCTCCCATTATCATATTACCTCTTCCATATTGTCTTCCCCATTCCTCCCTAGTAATACCCTCCATCTCTATACTAACACATTTCCTCCTCCACCTCTCCCATTATCATATTACCTCTTCCACCTTGTCTCCCCATTCCTCCCTAGTAATACTCCCCACCTCTACACTAACACATTTCCTCCTCCACCTCCCTCATTATCATATTACCTCTTCCACCTTGTCTCCCCATTCCTCCCATATAATACCCCCCACCTCTGTACTAACACATTTCCTCCTCCACCCCTCCCATTATCATATTACCTCTTCTACCTTGTCTCCCCATTCCTCCCCTGTAATACCCCCCACCTCTATACTAACACATTTCCTCCTCCACCACTCCCATTATCATATTACCTCTTCCACCTTGTCTCCTCATTCCTCCCCTGTAATACCCCCCACCTCTATACTAACACATTTCCTCCTCCACCTCTCCCATTATCATATTACCTCTTCCACCTTGTCTCCCCATTCCTCCCCAGTAATACCCCCCACCTCTATACTAACACATTTCCTCCTCCACCTCTCCCATTATCATATTACCTCTTCCACCTTGTCTCCCCATTCCTCCCCTGTAATACCCCCACCTCTCTACTAACACATTTCCTCCTCCACCTCTCCCATTATCATATTACCTCTTCCATATTGTCTTCCCCATTCCTCCCCTGTAATACCCTCCATCTCTATACTAACACATTTCCTCCTCCACCTCTCCCATTATCATATTACCTCTTCTACCTTGTCTCCCCATTCCTCCCATATAATACCCCCCACCTCTATACTAACACATTTCCTCGTCCACCTCTCCCATTACCATATTACCTCTTCCATATTGTCTTCCCCATTCCTCCCCTGTAATACCCTCCATCTCTATACTAACACATTTCCTCCTCCACCTCTCCCATTATCATATTACCTCTTCCACCTTGTCTCCCCATTCCTCCCTAGTAATACCCCCCACCTCTATACTAACACATTTCCTCCTCCACCCCTCCCATTATCATATTACCTCTTCCATATTGTCTTCCCCATTCCTCCCCTGTAATACCCTCCATCTCTATACTAACACATTTCCTCCTCCACCTCTCCCATTATCATATTACCTCTTCCACCTTGTCTCCCCATTCCTCCCTAGTAATACCCCCCACCTCTATACTAACACATTTCCTCCTCCACCCCTCCCATTATCATATTACCTCTTCCATATTGTCTTCCCCATTCCTCCCTAGTAATACTCCCCACCTCTATACTAACACATTTCCTCCTCCACCTCTCCCATTATCATATTACCTCTTCCACCTTGTCTCCCCATTCCTCCCCTGTAATACCCCCTACCTCTATATTAACACAGTTCCTCCTCCACCTCTTCCATTATCATATTACCTCTTCCATATTGTCTTCCCCATTCCTCCCTAGTAATACCCCCCACCTCTATACTAACACATTTCCTCCTCCACCCCTCCCATTATCATATTACCTCTTCTACCTTGTGTTCCCAAATCCTCCCCTGTAATACCCCCCACCTCTATACTAACACATTTCCTCCTCCACCTCTCCCATTATCATATTACCTCTTCCATATTGTCTTCCCCATTCCTCCCTAGTAATACTCCCCACCTCTAAACTAACACATTTCCTCCTCCACCCCTCCCATTATCATATTACCTCTTCCACCTTGTCTCCCCATTCCTCCCATATAATACCCCCCACCTCTCTACTAACACATTTCCTCCTCCACCACTCCCATTATCATATTACCTCTTCCACCTTGTCTCCCCATTCCTCCCCTGTAATACCCCCCACCTCTATACTAACACATTTCCTCCTCCACCCCTTCCATTATCATATTACCTCTTCTACCTTGTCTCCCCATTCCTCCCCTGTAATACCCCCCACCTCTATACTAACACATTTCCTCCTCCACCCCTTCCATTATCATATTACCTCTTCTACCTTGTCTCCCCATTCCTCCCCTGTAATACCCCCCACCTCTATACTAACACATTTCCTCCTCCACCTCTCCCATTATCATATTACCTCTTCCATATTGTCTTCCCCATTCCTCCCTAGTAATACCCTCCATCTCTATACTAACACATTTCCTCCTCCACCTCTCCCATTATCATATTACCTCTTCCACCTTGTCTCCCCATTCCTCCCTAGTAATACTCCCCACCTCTACACTAACACATTTCCTCCTCCACCTCCCTCATTATCATATTACCTCTTCCACCTTGTCTCCCCATTCCTCCCATATAATACCCCCCACCTCTGTACTAACACATTTCCTCCTCCACCCCTCCCATTATCATATTACCTCTTCTACCTTGTCTCCCCATTCCTCCCCTGTAATACCCCCCACCTCTATACTAACACATTTCCTCCTCCACCACTCCCATTATCATATTACCTCTTCCACCTTGTCTCCTCATTCCTCCCCTGTAATACCCCCCACCTCTATACTAACACATTTCCTCCTCCACCTCTCCCATTATCATATTACCTCTTCCACCTTGTCTCCCCATTCCTCCCCAGTAATACCCCCCACCTCTATACTAACACATTTCCTCCTCCACCTCTCCCATTATCATATTACCTCTTCCACCTTGTCTCCCCATTCCTCCCCTGTAATACCCCCACCTCTCTACTAACACATTTCCTCCTCCACCTCTCCCATTATCATATTACCTCTTCCACTTTGTCTCCCCATTCCTCCCCTGTAATACCCCCCACCTCTATACTAACACATTTCCTCCTCCACCTCTCCCATTATCATATTACCTCTTCCATATTGTCTCCCCATTCCTCCCCTGTAATACCCCCCACCTCTCTACTAACACATTTACTCCTCCACCTCTCCCATTATCATATTACCTCTTCCACCTTGTCTCCCCATTCCTCCCTAGTAATACTCTACACTAACACATTTCCTCCTCCACCTCCCTCATTATCATATTACCTCTTCCACCTTGTCTCCCCATTCCTCCCATATAATACCCCCCACCTCTGTACTAACACATTTCCTCCTCCACCCCTCCCATTATCATATTACCTCTTCTACCTTGTCTCCCCATTCCTCCCCTGTAATACCCCCCACCTCTATACTAACACATTTCCTCCTCCACCACTCCCATTATCATATTACCTCTTCCACCTTGTCTCCTCATTCCTCCCCTGTAATACCCCCCACCTCTATACTAACACATTTCCTCCTCCACCTCTCCCATTATCATATTACCTCTTCCACCTTGTCTCCCCATTCCTCCCCAGTAATACCCCCCACCTCTATACTAACACATTTCCTCCTCCACCTCTCCCATTATCATATTACCTCTTCCACCTTGTCTCCCCATTCCTCCCCTGTAATACCCCCACCTCTCTACTAACACATTTCCTCCTCCACCTCTCCCATTATCATATTACCTCTTCCACTTTGTCTCCCCATTCCTCCCCTGTAATACCCCCCACCTCTATACTAACACATTTCCTCCTCCACCTCTCCCATTATCATATTACCTCTTCCATATTGTCTCCCCATTCCTCCCCTGTAATACCCCCCACCTCTCTACTAACACATTTACTCCTCCACCTCTCCCATTATCATATTACCTCTTCCACCTTGTCTCCCCATTCCTCCCCTGTAATACCCCCCATCTCTATACTAACACATTTCCTCCTCCACCTCTCCCATTATCATATTACCTCTTCCACCTTGTCTCCCCATTCCTCCCCTGTAATACCCCCCATCTCTATACTAACACATTTCCTCCTCCACCTCTCCCATTATCATATTACCTCTTCCACCTTGTCTCCCCATTCCTCCCCTGTAATACCCCCCACCTCTCTACTAACACATTTCCTCCTCCACCCCTCCCATTATCATATTACCTCTTCCACCTTGTCTCCCCATTCCTCCCCTGCAATACCCCCCTGCCTCTATACTAACACATTTCTCCTCCACCTCTCCCATTATCATATTACCTCTTCCACCTTGTCTCCCCATTCCTCCCCTGGAAAACAATTCCCTGGATAACAGGTGACCACTTCCCTTTGCAATAACACATTTCCTGTCCATCCCTCCTCCTGTACATCCGGCATCCTCCTGCTACCTGCTGAGAATGGACATGTGAGTGGGCTATGCACTAGTTAATTAGAAGAAGGTTTCTTGACAATTGAGCTATTATGAAGAATCAGATGGCGCTACAATCAATGACGTGGGTATGATTTGTGTGCAACTGTGAAAGAAAAGGGCTTTGAGTTTGCTTTGGGGCATACATCTTGTGTAGAATAGAATGAGACGAGTCGATAAAGAGATCTACACGCAGAATATTCTATCAGCCCTCAAAGTCTATCCTGATCTCATGATGTTTTCTTTGTTCCTGTGATGTGAAAGATGCGGAACGTCTGATGCCAGAATCTAGGTGCATGACCTTTCTCATTTAGTACACCCAATACATATACACATATATACTTGTACACATTCCAAACATTGTTGCACCAGGGGGCATTCACAGAAAAATACCAATATTTACACAGTGCCCCAACCCGGTGTGGGTGCATTATTTATAGCAAAGTTTTGGGATTTGCAACAAATAAAAGGAAATTAAACAATCCGTCTCCAAAAAAGTAAAAACTGACTTGGTGCAAAAACTTCCAGAGTTTCTAAATACTCTAATTAATGACTCATTTATTACAAGTAAAGAATCCTCTGAACAAGCTACAAGGAAGAGAATTTAGAAAACCAATGATTAATGGTTACAGGACTTATTTATTTATTCTAATATTTTTTTATCCTTCCATATAATTATTTCAGTTATTTATATATTTATCGGTTTAATTACTCATTTTCACAACTTAAATTTTCCAAACCGATTTCTATTAATTCTGTTGTATCCATTTAATTAATTCCATTCCATTGTTACAATATATCCAGAATTCCCATCGCTAGCAATTTTTTTAGTTCCATTACTTACTATTCGTGTGGATGGACAGAGCACCAGCAACATCTTTTGGCAATGCGCTAGTTTATGTTCGGCCCCGGTAATTCTAGGAAATACCAGCACGTCAGAGGATCTACGGCAGACGTTCTCAAACGCGGTCCTCAAGCCACCCTAATGGTCCAGGTTTTAGGTATATCCATGACTCAGCACAGTTGGTTAAATCAAATTGACTGAGGTGCTAATTAAGTCACCTGTGGCCAAGCATGAATATACTTAAAACCTGGACTGTTGGGATGCCTTGAGGACCTCTGATCTACGGGATAAAACTATTGAGTGGACAGAGTGGACATATGGCCAGTCTGTAAATATGCCTGTTAATGAGCAGCTGATCCAAAGGAAGGAATTCTACTCTTTGACACCGCCACCCCCCTCCCCGTTCCCCTTCCCCCCATCACCCCTGCTTTCCGTTGTCACCCTCTGCCTCTCCCTGTCACCCATTGCCATGTAGCATATAGTGAACTTGTGTTGGGGTGGAGGAGGGGGGCCCAAATTACATTTTTGCACCTGGGCCCACCACTCGCAAGTTCCGCCAATGGCCTCGTCTTTGCTTTCTCCCTGACAGTTCCTGAATTTCTGGCCGAGTTGCTGAGTTTTGTCTATTAAAATTATTAGAATAATACAAAGACGAAGTTTATAATTTTATAAATTCAAATCATTTTTATAGTCAAACCTCAGCAAAGTTGTACTAGAGTAAGACAGGCGAGGCTCTGCCTTCCCTGACTGCACGTCACAGCCTGTAATATACATTCTGTACATTGGCGCAAGGTGGTGGCACAGCTGTTGTCTCAGAGTCAACCATCTCTGAACAGGCTCTGAAAGGTCCTGATGATGCTCCACTCAAACCACTGACCAGAGACAGACCTATCCATCACCTAGAAGCAGAATATTTCATATTTACTCTGTAGGAGAGCGGAAGTTCTCCCGGCCACACTTTAGGATATGAATCAGTACAACCAGCAATATATTACATGTCTATGTGACACTATGGAGCTTGTTTAAGTGCCGATATGTTCTCATAACAGCCTGTTTTGCTGCGCTAGTCGTGTTCTTATAACAAATATGTATTCTGGTGAATGGTGACAACGCTTTCCCTGCTACGTATTACTTAGACAATGTTATCTTAAGTGGCTACCTCTTAGCGATATGTTTGATGGTGACAGCGCGCAGAATTACATCCCCGGCTTGTCGCAGTAATGCACACTAAGAGCCGCCTGCCCTGAGATGGATCTCACCAGCCATGGCCACTAATATATTTTCATAGTTTAGAAGGGACGGTGAAATTTTTATTAAACAGCCTCAGAAGGACAGGCCGGAACATATCCATTACACCTGTATCCGGAGCTCCGAGACAACTGTCTAAAGGAAATTTACAACTAGAGCACAAAAAATATTTGATGTATTTATTTTTTTACAGAAAGAACAAAATCATTCACAAATATATATATCTCAGAACTGTGTATGTCTCTGTGAACACTTCCATATCTTTCCGTATCGTTTCCAAAATTGATGCCCTAAAAAATAAAAATAAATAAAAATATTATATATATATATATATATATATATATATATATATATATATATATATACTGGTTGAGTATCCCTTATCCAAAATGCTTGGGACCAGACGTATTTTGGATATCGGATTTTTCCGTATTTTGGAATAATTGCATACCATAATGAGATGTCATGGCGATGGGACCTAAATCTAAGCACAGAATACATTTATGTTTCATATACACCTTATACACACAGCCTGAAGGTAATTTTAGCCAATATTTTTTATAACTTTGTGCATTAAACAAAGTGTGTGTACATTCACACAATTCATTTATGTTTCATATACAGCTTATACACACAGCCTGAAGGTCATTTAATACAATATTTTTAACAACTTTGTGTATTAAACAAAGTTTGTGTACATTGAGCCATCAAAAAACAAAGGTTTCACTATCTCAGTCTCATTCAAAAAAGTCCGTATTTCGGAATATTCCGTATTTCGGAATATTTGGATATGGGATACTCAACCTGTATATATATATATATATATATATATATATATATATATCCTATATAATAGCCCTGTGACCTGGGGAAGACCATTACAAAGCTTGATATTATGTTTAATAGATTTGTGGAAAAGGGGTATCCGTGTAATGAACTAAGGCAGGCGAAAGCCAAAGCACTAGGTCATGCACTGTAGTCACTCTTAGTGGATAATACCTTCTTCTTTTTATCTAACACAATTCCATGGATCACCGAGTATAATACTCAGAGTGGGGCCATTAAAAAGCAGGTTAAGAGCTGGTGGCCACTCGTTGCCTCTGACTCTGACCTATCTACATTACAGGGTACTCGTCTGATGGCAGGGCACACTAGGAGTAGGAATATTCGGGATGTAGTGATGAAAACGGATATAACTGGATTTGCGAAAGCAAATAAACAACATTTTTTGAGCCGTAAGAACGGGTGTTTCCGCTGTTTGGGGTGCACCACATGTGGGTATCTCCACACAGGGGACACCATAGTACATGCCCACTCAGGCAAGAGGTTTAAGATCAGGTGGCCTCTCACATGTACGTCCAGGTTTGTTGTATATGTTTTATTCTGTCCATGTGGGCTTCAATACGTGGGTAAAACCACTTGCCAATTCATAGAATGGCCATTAGGTCGGTCCTTTCCACTGGACAGAGTGAACAGCCGGTGGCACGCCATTTCCTAAAGATGGGTCATGGTGTTGCCACCATTCGTTACAAAATCATTGACCATGTGCCGCTTACTTTAAGAAGAGGGAATAGACACAGGAAACTGTTGCAGTTAGAGGCCAGTTGGATTTTTCGACTAGATACCATGCACTAAAGGGGTTGAATGAGTCCCTGGGTCTTAGTTGTTTCTTGTGAGATATACCATGAGGCTTGAGGATAGTGGCGTGTGGTACAGTTAGGTTTCTCTAAGCGGATTTACTCTTTAAGGTTGAGCACAGATACAGGATTGAGTGCATTATATTTCTATTATGCAGTAGATTGGAGGCAGTTGGAGAACGAATTGACAGAATAGGAGAGGAGTGGGTTAAACCTCAGCTAGTCTGGGGGCAGGACGGTAAGGCATTACGGGAGTTTTATGGTTAGCCAATAGGAATGAATGTTGGGGGTAGGTGGAATGGGTTCTTAAGCCTGAGAAAGGGTCTGGGTCAGCCTCTTCTGCTTTTGTCGTGGTGAGGGTGAGTGCTCTTCCCCCCTTGTCTCCTTGCTGTGCTGCTTGCTATTGTGAAATATTAGGTTGCTGCTGCTGTGGCAGTGTGCTTTATACTGTGCCTCCTCTGTCCCCATTACCTGGGATTAACTTGCATACCCTCCAACATTTTACACAGAAAATCGTTACAAATCCGAAAAAGGGGCGTGGCCGCGGGTAAGGGGGCGTGGCCACGCCCCTTTTCCTATGCTTTCAATGGAAGTTTGGAGAGCCAAAAATCGGTACAGACCATAAAAAAAAGGTACAGTTGGAGGGTATGAACTTGTGGCCTGCCATGCCCCGTCCCCGCCGCTCCTCTGGCCCCCCTGCCCACTATATTGATGCAGCTCCTGCTCGGGAGCCGGCGTCCAGTGCCCCGGGCCTGAGCACTTTGCTCACGGCCGGGGCTGAGCCTGCTGGCGCTGCTGTGGGCGCCCGTCCACGGGCGCGTGCGTCCGCCCCTTCGCCGGCTAGGCCGCGGGCGCCGGGGGATCCCTCCGGCGCGGCGGCGGCTGGCGGGGGACAGGGCAGCGGCTGGTGGCGAACTGGATCTGGCAGCCGGTGGGGGAGCCTGCCGGGGTGCCCGCTGGTGTGAATCCCCCATCGGCTGCTGCGGCGCGGGGACGCGTGCGCGTGCGTTCCCTGCGCCCTCCACCGCTGAGAGTCACCGGCGGCTCCCCAGAGAATGAGGGGACTGCTTGTAGGGATGGGGCCAGTGGCTCTTCCACTGGCCGTCCCTTAAGCCAGGCGATTTCCGTGTCGCAGGCGCGCGCGCGCCCGTGGGGCTGCTGGACTCCCTGGGCGCTCTCCTTGCTCTAGCAGGGGGGGGCTACCGGGGGCCTTTGGTGGTGTCGGCACGGGACCAGAGGGGAAGGGGGTGATGCCTGGGGGCGGGGGTCAGCGAGTTCTCCCCGTGGGGGGGCCAGGGCAGCGCTGTGGCTCATCGTGCACTGCAGGAGAGAACGGGGGTTCTTAGGGCGGCTAGCGCCGGTACCAGGCGGGGCCGGCATGGGCGGCGTGAAGACGCGGTTGGAGCCATCCCTTCTTCGGACCGGGGGGACCACTGGGGCTGCGGCCCCGGATCCCTCCGCCGTGGCGGCGGCAATGTCGACCATGACGGCGGCGTTTGCGCCGTTTCTGTCGACTTTGTCTCCGGGTGGCGTTTCCGTGGTTCCCGCTTCGGTCGACGCGGCCGTTCTCCCAGGTGCTTCTGGCCCCGCCATGGCGCAGTTTCTACAGGCGTGTTGCAGTCTGGGCTCCGCCGCTGCGTTGCTGGGTAGCGCTACCCCATCGCCCGCAGGGGCATCTGCTTTCATTCCCGCCGGGGGGGCTTCGGCTCCTGTGGCGGTTGTCCCTTCTTTTTCAGGTGCGGATCCGGATGGCGATCAGGACGAGGAGCCAGTCGTGGCCGGCGTTTCGCCTTCCATAGGCGGGCCTGCCGGTGAGTGGGACGCCGATACAGTTGCTATGTCGTTGGGGTCCTCTTCTTCCACGTACGGCAGTACGTCAAGTAGATCTTCTTCCTCTTCTTCGTCGTGCCAGTCTGCGGTTAGTAGCACTGCAAAGGCTAGGAAGAGGGCTATCAAGTACGCGCGGCGTGAGGCACGGCACCGAGATAAACGGTCTCGGAAGAGTAGTAGTAGTTCCCGTCGGGAAAGGAGGAGGCGTAATTTGCCGGGCGTTGTTCGCTTCGAGTGCACGGCAGTCTTGCGAGGGTTGCGTGAGAGTTGCAGGAGGAAGATTAGACGGGGGGAATACGTCAACCTTTTTACGTTGACGGAGGACACCAAGAGGGAAGGTAAGGAAGCGCTTGCGAAGGGCGGTATTGGGGCGGAGGCCTTCCGCTCGTATGACAACTGGTTGGCGGGTTTCTGTGTCTTCGCGGCGTGCTACTTGGAGGATCGCCCTGATGAGCACATCAACGTCATCAGGTACATTCACCTCGTGCATGACATGCAGCGTCAGTCTAAGGACGATTCGTGGCTGCATTATGACAAGCAATTTCGTCAGAAGCACAATTGCCTGCATATCATTGACTTCGGATGCAAAGATGTGGAGGTATAGCTTCGGGTCACGTGAGCGCAGGATATGAAGATGTGACTAAGGGGGCGGCTGTGGCGCAGGCCGCGGCAGCAAGTCAGTTTCGGCCCGCGGTTGAGGCTCCGCCGCGCCGCCCTTGGACCGCGGCCCGTTCTCCGCAGCAGGCGCCGGCGAAGGGGAAGTGTTTCGCGTTCAACAATTCCACGTGCCCCCTCGGGCAACGGTGACGTTTTCGCCACCTTTGCTTACGATGTAACGGATCCCACCCTGCTTCCAATTGCTTCCGCGGGGGGCGACCGGGTGCCAGGGCAGCCGCGGGCCCAGCCGGAAAAACAGCTGGGGGGCTTGCCGCTAGTTAGGGCGCCGACCCCGGTTCGTTTGGGGGCCATGCTAAAATGGTCGGGGTGGTACCCAAACACAGACGACGCAAAATTTCTGCGGGAGGGTTTTGCGTCGGGTTTTCGTTTACCAGTGGTAGGGGGAGGTTTTGGTTCGGGCCGCCAGGAACCTGCAGTCTGCTCGGGATTTCCCCGACGTGCTTCGGGAAAAGGTTGAGCAGGAGGTTCGCCTGGGGAGAATGGCGGGCCCCTTTGCGCTGCCGCCTGTCGAGGATTTGATTATTTCCCCGGTGGGGGTCGTGCCGAAAAAGGCTCCGGGTAAGTTCCGGCTCATTCAACATTTGTCTTATCCATCTGGGTCCTCGGTGAACCATGCAATTTCGCCGGAATATTGTTCGGTGGTGTATCAGTCCTTTGAGGATGCTTTGGACATGGTTCGGGGCTGTGGCCCCGGGGCCCTCATGGCTAAACTGGATGTTGAATCGGAGTCGTTTCGATTCATGGGTTTCCGCGTCGGGGAGGAATACTTTGTAGACAAGTGTCTGCCTATGGGGTGTTCCGTTTCGTGTGCCTTTTTTGAAAAGTTCAGCACCTTTTTACATTGGTGTGTGGAGTTTTCTTGCGGAGGTAGCGGGATTGCACATTACCTGGATGATTTTTTGTGCATGGGGCCAGCGCATTCTCCTCGCTGTGGTTTCCTGCTGTTCTCGTTGCGTGCTTTGCTGGGGCATTTTGGCGTCCCGGTGGCCGAGGATAAGACGGAGGGGCCCCTCTCCTGCTTGTCCTTTTTAGGTATCGAGATCGATACGGTCGCGGGGGCGTGCCGGCTGCCTCGGGACAAGGTCGTGCAGCTACGGGAGTCCATTGCGCAGTGCTCGGAACGAAGTAAGGTTACGTTTCGGGAGGCGCAATCCCTCTTAGGTCGGTTGAACTTTGCCTGTCGGGTGATTCCCATGGGCAGGGTTTTTTGCCAGAAGTTGGAGCGGTCCACGTCCGGGGTGTCCAGGCCCCGCCATTTTGTCCGTTTCTCGGCAGAGATTAGGCGGGACCTCGCTATGTGGGTTTCGTTCCTGGCGGATTTCAATGGTGTACGGATCTGGATGGCCCCGCTCGTTGACAGTTTCGAATTGCAGTTGTTTACAGATATGGCGGGCTCCTCTGGGTTCGGTTGTTATCTGGACGGGGCTTGGTGCGCGGCCTCTTGGCCCGAGTCTTGGTCGAGGGAGGGGCTGACCGGCGACCTGTTGTTGCTGGAGCTCTTTCCCATCATGGTGGCCTTGGAGGTTTGGGGGGAGAGAGAGCGCGATCGCAGTATTCTCTTCCGTTGCGATAACTTGGGGGTCGTGCACGCGGTTAACAACCAAAGGGCTAAGGCCCTGCGGGTCCTCCGAGTGTTGTCACGGCTCGTGCTAACCTGTTTGCGCTGCAATATTCTGTTTCGGGCGCAACACGTCCCCGGGGTAGATAATGGGATCGCCGATGCATTGTCCAGGGGGCAGCGGGATAGGTTCCGATTGTTGGCCCCGGAGGCTGATTCGGTAGGTTTGGCGGATTGGAAGGGCTAGCAGAGCTGTCTTTGGCTCCGTCCACTCTCGCTGGATACCGTCGGGCCTGGAAGGAGTGGGAAGACTTTTCCCGTGACCAAGGGCCTAGAGGTAAGAGGGGTCAGAGCTTGTTTCTAAACTTCGTTTGGCAACTCTTCGTAACGGGGAGATCGAGGGCCGTGGTGTCTCGGTACCTTGCCGGGATATCCTTTTATTCTAAATTGAAGGGTATGCCGGATTTTACGAAGGGTTTCCTGCTGGCAAGGGCGCTTAGAGGTTGGGCGCGTTCGGCTCCGGTGCCTCCCGATGGCCGACGCCCTATTGATGCGTCCCTGCTTTCTTCCCTCTTAGGGGCGGTGGCGGGGGTGGCGGACTCCCGTTTTGAAACGCTCCTGTTTCAGCTGGCTTTTTCCATGGCGTTCCATGGTGCATCCAGGGTTTCTGAGCTGGTTGCGGCCTCTAAGAAAACTGAGGCCTTTATGCGGCGCGTGGATGTTATTGTGGGTGGGGGGTCCGTGCTGTGCAGGCTGCAACGCTCCAAAACTGATCAGATGGGTAGAGGTCGTTGGCTCACTTTGACACCATCGGGTGGTGGGGACTGTTGTCCGGTGGCATTGGCTGGTCGGTATGCGGAGAGGAGGGCCCTCGTCTGAGGGGTCTTGGCTCCTGCATTACGACGGGTCGCCATTGACGAAGTACCAATTTACATGGATGATGCGGCGCTGCCTGTCCAGTTTGGGCCTCTCGCCTAGGGACTTTGGTTCCCATTCCTTTAGAATCGGGGCCGCCACTTCCGCAGCATCTGAAGGGCGCGCTGTGGACGAAGTTAAGGCTTTGGGCCGCTGGAAGTCGGCTGCTTATAAGCGTTACATTCTGCGAGTTTGTTCTACTAACATGTTGTTTGTGTTACTGCGTTGTGTGTTTCAGTTCAGTGTGTTCTTGCTGTATTGTTTGTCTCCCCTGTCCTCCCTACTCGGATGGCTAGCTACTCGCCACTGCTGGCAGTGGGGGTCTGGAGTGCTTCGCGATTTTTTGCCTGAACTGACGAACTGATTTGGCTTAATTTATTCAATTCGGCTAATTGGCATCTAATTACAAGTTCCTCAGCAGGTTTTTACGTTTCACCTCCAGCCGAGTTATTCTGTGTTCCCCCCAAACCCCTCCCAGCTCTAACCTCCCCCCCCCCCCCTTTTTGTTATTTTGTTTTTTCCTTTTGTTTCTTTCTGTTGCTTCGATTGACCTGAAGCTTGTTCAAGAGGAAAGTTATAGTCCTCTATTCAATTTTTTCTTTTTGGCAGATCCTCGTTCTGATAGTTGGTTCCTGTTCTGGGCTGGGTTTGGTTTTATCTCCCATATTCACATTTGTTTATCTGTTTTTTCCCTTTTAGGTTGGCGGTGGATGTGTGTGATGTGTGGGTGATTGGCCATTCCTATGTTTATTGGGCAGCCAATTTTTTGGCTACGGAAGGGGCTCCTTGCTTTGTGGGTTCGGATGATGTGCGATGGATAGGTGTGTGTGGTATGCTTTGGCATGACCTGAAAGCGAAGCTTATGGAGCAGGTTCGGCGGTTTGGCATCCCCAAACTGTTGGTGATTCACTTAGGAGGGAACGACCTAGGTAGGAGGAAGGCAGTGAATCTTCGATTGGCCATTATTCAGGATCTGCAAGTGATTTCGGGCGCTTGGCCAGGCTGTAGGCTTATCTGGTCTTGTATGGTGCCGCGGTTGTGTTGGCGTGGAGTGGTGGTTTGTCGGGCGATCGATGTGGCTCGCCGGAAGGTGAATGCGCGGTGGCTAAGTTTGTGGTGGCCCATGGCGGTGCCGTGGTTTGGCATCAGCGGATCAAGTTTCGGTACTTCTACTTGTTTAGACCTGATGGTGTGCACTTGACAGGACAGGGACTATCTATGTTTTTGGAGGATCTGTTTTCGGTGGTTGGTTCGGTAGGTTAGGGGTATGGTGGCGGTGCGTAGTTTCTGTGGAACAGAACTTCGCTGTTGGCGGGAAAGAACGGCAAGTTAACATTTGTTGTATTAAAGAGTGGATTGGAGGTCGTTTGGTTGTTGATTTTTAGGTGCGCTCTCCGCTGACTGGTTTTACATCTGCTGGACCGCCTTCACGGGTGGCAGCCTCATCACCTTCACGGGTGGATAGTCAGGATGGAGGTTGAGCGGATACCTATTTGTTTGTTGGAAGGTTTACGTCAGTTCTTTTTTATAAGATAGTTATTTATGGGATAGGGTTGTTTAGCCGTTCTTTCTGGCCACCATACTTTAGTTTTATTATTCACAGTTAATGGTTCACTTAAATAAATAGCTAACAATTTCTGCCAAATTCAAGTCTCCGTGTCTTTATTTATTATAATTAAGTGTTAAGATGTTATAGTTTATGTTACGGACAATCCTCAGACTATATGAGGTTTAATGCGGTTTGGCTGTAGGTTTATTATGAATATATATATCGATATGGTATAGTGAACACCAGTTTCCTGATGTTAATAGGGCCCACTACTATATCGGATATGTGTGGTGAGGTTCATATAAAGTTAAATATTTACTATGCAGCAACTAAAGAAATGTCTTTTATATAATTAATATACGGTTGTTTCACTTATACACCGTATTTTATGCGAACGCTGGACTGCAAAAAAACACTAGCGAGCAATCAGGTCTGAATTAGGCCCATTGTCCTGCAAATGGACGTTGCCTTTACTTACTGCATACCCTCCAAGTGTACCTTTTTAATAGGTACAGGACCTTTTTTTTATGGTCTGAACCGATTTTTGGCTCTCCAAACTTCCATTGAAAGTATAGGAAAAAGGGCGTGGTCACGCCCCCTTTGCCCGTGGCCACACCCCCTTTTCTAATTTGTACCGATATTTATGTGTAAAATGTTGGAGGGTATATTACTTATATTAGTATTCTAACGACGTCCTACTTAGCTCCCTAATCACAGTAGATAATTATATTGGTTACTTTCACCACTCCCAGTTTTAAGTGAAAACTTTTTATCATCTTAGCGCTGTAGCCTAGCAGTCTAGCAACTGCTCCCATTACGAGCTGCATTAGTATTTGCTTTGTGTCCAGGATGGAATATATTACTATTGTCGCTTACAATACAACAAGGTAAGAAAATTGCAAAGGTCATAGAAGCCCAGGTCTCCCTGCTACTCAGTATTCCTACCAGGAACCATACAGACAATGAACCAAAGGTCTCCTGGCATTGTCCCCCTACTCCCACCACCGACCCCTCCTGTTTGGCGTCACCTTAGACCCCTCCAAAGTATCTTCTACTCAGCTCGCTGTGGCGTATGATTGTGACATAGCGTACAATGCTAGCAGGCAAGACCCCTATATTTGTGTTTTTACAGCATCCATCACAGTTTCTACGCAGTGGCGTCCCTTTCTAGGTCTTTTTCTGGCGCACATCTGTGACTTTATGCAAATACCTCTGCAAGCTCTTCCCTGGTGTACAGCCGTGCGTCTGCATGTGCAAGGACTGAGATGCCCAATTTAACCGTCTTTATACACTCAAATTCCACTTGGTGCGTCTTCAGATTGTCCCATCATGGAAACTTGCACCAGCCTTATAGTAGTTGCAGATTATCCATCGGAGTATGACCTCCAGTTTTAGTGATTAAGCATCCGTGACAACCCCTATCAGTGACACGTCTGTGACACTTCCACAACACCCCAACATAGCGTGCGACACAGCATCATGTCCTAGTAATCTCTCTGCTAAGTTACGCTCACAGACAATGGAGGCCTCCCGTAAATTGCGCCTATTAACCAGACGCAGAGCTAAAGGCCAGTGTCTGATGCTCCCACACTGCATACACAGAACTACTTGGCCGGTATGCAGGTTGTTCTCATCTTTTACGGTGCACCTGCACCCTGTCCGTGCGATTATCTTGATAGTCATCGTTATCATTGTTGCCCACCTGCCTACAGTTGGTGCAAAGTATACACATTTGGAAACAGCCATACTTACACTTCCATCCTAGTGTGTACGTGGGTACTGGCCCACAGGTGTACAGAGGAAATGCCTGGTAGACATCACAGCCTGTGGACCCCACCTCTAGGGGTCAGAGTCCAGATCATGTACTTAAATTATTCATTGTCACTCTACTAGAGGTTCAGTAGCTTGATGGAGCAGGACCATGGATGCTTGGTTTGTTTCTATGGAAACTACACCAATGGCAGCCCGCCTACCAATCAAAGTGGATGGTCCGGTCACACCCTTGTCTCCTCCTTTATAAAGGGGTCCTGTTCTGCAGGTTGACAATGACCTCTCTAATGGTTGTGGGATACCCCACTAAAGCACCCTGTGTCTGGACTTACAGGGGTAACCCATTTTCAAGTGCATTTAAAGGGCTGCCCTCTTACTCCCCACGTGTATGACAGCTGGAGGGACTCGAGGCCCCTGGAGCCGGTAGCAGTGAGATGCTGACACCTTCTAATCGAGGGTGATATAAACCCGCTGGCCCTCACTAGACAAGTATGGTGCAGGCTTGTCCACCAAGATTTCCGGTGGCAATTTCGCCCTCTTTGCATATTCTCTTGAAGGTGGCGAGAATAGGTAGTCAGCTGACATTTTTGCAGATAACCTGCCTCAGCCTAGTTGCAAACAAAACTCTCCTCCCAACTTGACCACTATTGGCTGACACCTACCATACCATCAAACAAACAAAGAGGAAGGGGGGTGCAAATCCCCACCCCCAAATTCCCTTCCGCACACTGAAAATGACCTGTAACCATCCCTGAATCTATCTGGTAATAAAATTCAGAGAATTCGTCACAAATGTTTGCAAACATTTGTGACGAATTCTCTGAATTTTATTACCAGATAGATTCAGGGATGGTTACAGGTAATTTTCAGTGTGCGGAAGGGAATTTGGGGGTGGGGATTTGCACCCCCCTTCCTCTTTGTTTGTTTGTCTGTGACACCTCCCCCTTCCAGCACCTGATATATAATTATCTCCAGGTATGATTGAGCAGCTTCCAAATTGTTTGTCTGCTTGTGTGCATGAGGCATTGAATGGGAGCAGCATTTGGAAGGCATGCTGTTCCTTGTAGTGCCAATGGGAGATCCTGGGGGTGGCTCCCTGGTAAGTTAGCTCTCAGTCTGGAACTGTTTTAGTAATGGCCTTTATTATGAGGCATACTGTGACAAATTACATGGCCCAATGTGGGCACTGCTATCAAGTAGTTAGGACTGCTCTATCAGAGAAGCCGTGAAGTGGCCAGCAGCTAAACATGTGTTTGCAAACATTTGTGACGAATTCTCTGAATTTTATTACCAGATAGATTCAGGGATGGTTACAGGTAATTTTCAGTGTGCGGAAGGGAATTTGGGGGTGGGGATTTGCACCCCCCTTCCTCTTTGTTTGTTTGTCTGTGACACCTCCCCCTTCCAGCACCTGATATATAATTATCTCCAGGTATGATTGAGCAGCTTCCAAATTGTTTGTCTGCTTGTGTGCATGAGGCATTGAATGGGAGCAGCATTTGGAAGGCATGCTATTCCTTGTAGTGCCAATGGGAGATCCTGGGGGTGGCTCCCTGGTAAGTTAGCTCTCAGTCTGGAACTGTTTTAGTAATGGCCTTTATTATGAGGCATACTGTGACAAATTACATGGCCCAATGTGGGCACTGCTATCAAGTAGTTAGGACTGCTCTATCAGAGAAGCCGTGAAGTGGCCAGCAGCTAAACATGTGTTTGCAAACATTTGTGACGAATTCTCTGAATTTTATTACCAGATAGATTCAGGGATGGTTACAGGTAATTTTCAGTGTGCGGAAGGGAATTTGGGGGTGGGGATTTGCACCCCCCTTCCTCTTTGTTTGTTTGTCTGTGACCCCTCCCCCTTCCAGCACCTGATATATAATTATCTCCAGGTATGATTGAGCAGCTTCCAAATTGTTTGTCTGCTTACCTACCATACCATTTAAGAAATAAACAAATCATAACACAGCACTCAAAGTGGCAATACGCAAAACCGCTTGTGGTTTAATATGATCTCAATGTTTATATAGAATCAGCCTTCGGTCAGACTTATCTTGCAAGAGGTTCCTCACTGAATTACAGCTTGCTTAAATGAGACTGATTCAACACATTTGAGTTTTCAGCCAGAGAACACATTCAGCAGAAAAAAAAAACTTTTTATCCTTTAACCCTTTCTCTGATGCACCAATTACACAATTTGCTTTCGCTTGCATGTAAATTCATTAGCAACAACCCAATTCTCTCCAAGGACAGTGTACACATAATGCTTGTGTGTTAGCAAACCCTGTCTTATACAGCATTCAGGTAAACTTACTGTATTTACAAACCGCTTGAAAGAAACGTTTTGCTATTAAGGTTTGCAAGACTCACCATCCTGGATTTGGAGCTGGTTGGACACAGAAGATTCTGGCTGTTCTTTAACAATCCCACGATGACACCACTTGTGGCACTTATGGTAATTACTGAATGTCCACGCAAGTTTTTGTTGACTCACTGGGATGTAGTTTATTTACCAAATTGTCAGGATGGCACAAAACAACATTATTTATGCTTACAGCAGTCACATCAGCCAAACATTCCAGCAACTCTGTCAGTGGATATACACTCGTCACCTACCTAGTGACCGGCCAGCTTACCCAGCATTAGCCAAATGGCCTAAACAGGCATTACCCTAGATCAGTGGTGCCCTAGAGTATCAGAATTTTTATCACGGCACCCCTAGGCCAAAAGTTTCTTATTGGGAATTTTATAAAAAATATGAAATTAAGTAAATTATGTTTTTATGTCGTGCTTAGGTTCAGTTATGTGGTGAGGGACAAGATTTGCTTCTGTTTGTACACATATTTTATGATTGGCAGCCACAAGTAGTAGTTTTGCCTATTACATGGATAATAAATATTTTGAATTGGTCCTAGACCACCAACCCAAGGCACCCCTGCAAGTGTCCCGCGGCACCCCAGGGTGCCACGGCACACAGTTTGGGAACCACTGCCCTAGATTCTTACTCCCCCTCCCAGACTGACGGGCTAACCACACTCCCACCTTGCCATTAAAAGGGAGCTCTTTACAGGTGTTCTGACTTGATCAATCAGGCTACCAGGTTGAAGGAAGAGACACATAGAAATGGTAAAACATGGTAAAGCACGCATTTTATACTTCAAATGCAGGACTTCTCTGGGCTTACTAGCTAAACACCCCTGGTTCCTTCGTAGCACACTACCTCTTTTACCACACTAGCTTTCCAGTCTGTGCAGTTCACATATCACCTCACGAAGTTAAAGTGCTCTACGAGTCCATTTCCAAGTTTATCCAGTTGATTCCTGCACATTCTATGTGCTCCAGTACCCCAAATTTGGTCAAATACGGTATGATTTGAACATTTTCCCAAGAAGTTTAATAAAGTGAAATCCAGCCACTTCTAAATCTTAATATACAACAACCCCTTGCACCACCTTAATATATGTGCACCAACGCAAGCTATACAGTGAAGACTAGAGACATTACTCCAGGACGTACAGAGAGGGACTTTGTGTTTCTTATTGATTATTTAAAGAAAAGCATTACACCAAACAGGTAATGATAATAAACATTCCGATATTGTAATGTGATGCACAGATTGTTATTGATATGGGGGGTCATTCCGAGTTGTTCGCTCGGTATTTTTTTCTCGCAACGGAGCGATTAGTCGCTAATGCGCATGCGCAATGTCCGCAGTGCGACTGCGCCAAGTAAATTTGCTATGCAGTTAGGTATTTTTCTCACGGCATTACGAGGTTTTTTCTTCGTTCTGGTGATCGTAATGTGATTGACAGGAAGTGGGTGTTTCTGGGCGGAAACTGGCCGTTTTATGGGTGTGTGCGAAAAAATGCTACCGTTTCTGGGAAAAACGCGGGAGTGTCTGAAGAAACGGAGGAGTGTCTGGGCGAACGCTGGGTGTGTTTGTGACGTCAAACCAGGAACGAAACTGACTGAACTGATCGCAGTTGCCGAGTAAGTCTGGAGCTACTCAGAAACTGCTAAGAAGTGTCTATTCGCAATTCTGCTAATCTTTCGTTCGCAATTTTGATAAGCTAAGATTCACTCCCAGTAGGCGGCGGCTTAGCGTGTGCAAAGCTGCTAAAAGCAGCTAGCGAGCGAACAACTCGGAATGACCCCCATTGTGTTTCACTGATTGTTATTGTTAGTTAGATGTAAAGTAGCTATTGTCAGATTACATTGATAACTGAGAAACTACTATTCTAAAGGCGGTTACACACTACCTGACGGCGGAATGGCAGCGATGGACGATTGTGATACCCAGAAAGAAAGATTGCACTGACTATAGATCTTAGGGTATCACTTAAGGATAGGAACCCGAATTAGGGTAGCAACAGGGAGAGAAATCAAAAGCTGACTATTATGATGGAGAGATGGATTGTGTAGTTACTATGGAGACGTGGAGTGCTCAAGCAGAACTTGTGACCTGTGAACTATTACAGGGAGGACGGAGGCCCGACTAACTGCCGGATCACGAGCGCTCGGCGGGAGACATACGGGGACTTAAGGGAAGGAGATAAAGAAGAGAGGGCTCGAGCGGTGCGGCGGTTGGCGGCGTGAGCAGGAGCTGAGAGAGAGCGGAGTGACTACGGAGCAGACGCCGTGACAAGCAGCGGGGAGCGGAGTACGCCGAGCGGATAGTAAGTCGTGACTTACCGAGAGAGAATCACCAGGTGGCAGCAGAGACAAGGGAGAACCAGAAAGTGAAGTGTCAGAACGAACGGAGGAGACGGACCGTGAGTACGGGAGGACTGGTGCGCTGCAGCAGAGAGAGACGGCATCTGGTGTGGTAAGAGTCGTTGAGCCGAGACTGAGGCCACACGCTGAGAGTATTAATCGTGCCCAATACAGCACCAGAGATAAAAAATAGTGCCAAAACCTAACTCCCTAATCGTCTCAAAAGGACACTGTGTAGAGAGAATGGCTACTCCGCTTACAGGACATTCTGTGGATTGAGTCTCTACTCCCTCCTCAGACGCTGCGTAGATTGAGTCTCTACTCCCTCCTCAGACGCTGCGTAGACTGAGTTTCTACTCCCTCCTCAGACACCGCGTAGATTGAGTCTCTACTCCCTCCTCATACGCTGCGTAGATTGAGTCTCTACTCCCTCTTCAGACACTGCGTAATTGGACTCTCTACCCCACTTCTAGGCTACTGCGTAGACAGATGCCCTATTCTCTTCAGAGAAAGTAGTAGAGACAGAATCCCTACTCGTTTTCCAGATAGCTGCCTAGTTGAAATAGATAGCAGTACAGGACTAGTAACAGGAAGAAAGTGACCCCGTCAGGAGTGTACTCGACTACAGGGAGCAACAAATAAGAAAGAGAGAAAGGCGGAGGCAATACCCTAACTAATACCTGTCTGGTCTCTGATGATGGTAAATGGACAGCGAATCCAGATATATTTAGACCTAGTCTGGACGGGAGTATAACACTAGTTTTGATGAAACTCAGTAGAGGCTTGTAAGGAAAGACTATTAAGCCACAGTCAGCAGAGAGAACAGGAGTCATTCAGACGCTGGAATTTGACATAGGTATTTTAAGAGCCTCCTTACTAAAAATCCCATTCAGAGATCTCCGAGTTAGTCAGCTCGGATCTACTAACCAGCGGATATACAAGTGGCATCATTGATCACCCTAGAAATACAGCATCAAGGGATGTTAGTGATTCAGATCAAGCGACACTTAAGCTACTGAGCATACTTCCGATAAACACCTACCGGGTTTTCTATTCCTCATTGTGCACCAACGTACGAATAGTCAGCTGAACTTTAGGGATACTGTCAGTAGGAGTTGGGAATATCCGTATGGCATACTAGGGGAAAATAGTATTGTTAGTTGTTTAATGATAAGTGTAAAGTGCATAAGTTAATATATTATTGCAATATATATGTTATACTAACCTTTTAACAGAGCCGAAGATAGATCCCAGACAGGATTCAATGAACGTGATGTTCCAGTATAATAAATAATTTCGGTTCAATATTTGTCTTACATTGATTTAGGGATAAACCAGATCAGTAGTCAGAGTATTTATTGGTGTCATAAAAGTAGTGGAATTGTTATTCTCGTCCAATTCGTCTGGCTACTATCGTTCCGGAGTTAAGGCGACCTGCGGAAACAGAAAGTTGGAAAATAAAACTACACCCCCCAGTATAACTTACCTGTAAATTACGGTGAATAGACCCTACACTTATACAAATCGGAACCGGTTAGAAACTAGAACAAGAGTTCTACATACTAAATAAGTGGTGTCACGAACAGGATACCTACACCAACACGGGGCAGATTCTACACCAAAGACATGTCTAAGGAACCAGAGCAGTCTCATCCCTCGGCTAGTGGAGAAACCAGCCAGTCTCCTTCGGGAATCCCCAGTATGGCTCAAGTAAATCCTATTACGTTACCCTACTATTTTGGGGCCCCGTGGCTTCCCACCTATTATGGCGATAGAATCCATTCCGAAGGGAATACTTTGACTGATTTCAAAAATAAGATGAAGTCTATGTTTCGTCTATATCCCTTAAACGAACAACAAAAGGTAGAGATTCTAATCGGACAGTTGAAAGGGTCGGCGCAGCGTGAAGTGATTTCATGGCCGGCTGGAGAGAGAAAGACCATTGAACAGATACTCCAGAGATTAGCTACTACCTTTGAGTTACATACCATTTCAGAACTGAAGATGAGATTTTACGCTAGGAAACAGCGCCAAAATGAAACACTTCGAGATTTTGCGTTAAGCTTGCAGGAATCCTTAAAAGCGATCCGAACGGTAGATGAGAGTGAAATGGAAAATAGCGATGAGACGCTAGTATCCCAATTGATCGAAGGAGCAAATAGAGAAGGCGTAAGAGCTCAGCTGAGATTACTTAGAATGCAGAAACCTGATCAGTCATTCTTAGATTTTAAAGAAGCGGCGATCAAAGTAGTGGGAACAGAGATAACGCCAGAGGTCAGTTTTCCAGAGATGCCGGGTTATCGGGAAGATCAGACGCCCGGTGAAGATGGCTCTCTTCGTACAGTAAGGAACAAGAGGAGCACTGATATTGGCAGTCAGAATTTCCAGAGTCATCCGGATCCCATCCGAACGCTACAGAGCCAAATAAAAGAGCTCGTTATGGGTATGACAGAGATGAGTAAAGAAATTCAGAATGTCACTAGAAAGCAAGCCTCCTTTCCCAATGAAAATCGGTGGTCCCGGGAACGGCGGAGAACACGGAGCGATTGGTGGACTCCACCACCCAATAGTGGCCGAAGAAGTACCGATCAGTTTGATCCTCAAGGACGTCCAATTTGTCGGCGATGTCATCGACCGGGGCATATCGAACGAAACTGTGAATCAGCGGAAGATTTAAACTCCAATGTCCCGAGGTTGGGGGCCGAGCCTCGGGGGGAGACACCCGAATAGGTCCAGAGGCTGAAGAATGGTGGGCCCAGTACGTGGGACAGTGTCCGCATATACGGATTTCTATCAATGGAGTAGAGATTACGGCTATGGTGGATACTGGTTCACAAATAACCACCATTCAACATTCCACCTTCCTACAATACTGGGGAGAGCAGCAAATGGTGTCCCCGCCACCAACCTGGTTAAAATTGATAGCCAGTAACGGATCAAGCATCTCGTGTATGGGTTATTGGGAGGCTAATGTAAAAATCGGAGATAAGGACTTACCTCGGCAAGGATGTCTGATTACCCATACTAGTGACCCGAACGCAATCCCAATCATTTTAGGGATGAATATCCTGCAAAGTTGCCCGGATGAATTAATTACGATCCTGAAGCGGTCCCTTGCTGAACAGTTGTCCCCTGATCGGAATGTTATACAAAAGACCATTAAGACCCTGCAAAGTCAACGGGCCTTTATACAGTGTGGAGGTTCCGTGGGGAAAGTACGGATTACTGATGGTAAGCCTATAAAGTTGCCTCCCAACTCCGAAGTCATAGTTTGGGGAAAGGCTCGTTGCGGACCGAGGGGAAAAAGTTACGAGGCCCTGGTTGAACCTTGTGAAGGTAATGAAGAGGACGGCATTGTGGTGGCCCATTGTCTGGTACAGATTACGAATGGACGAGTGCCAATTCGGATCATGAACCCTCACAACCACCAGATTAAATTGTATCGCCAAAGACCGATTGCCAAACTCACGTGGGTCACCTTTCAGGATGTTATGCAGGCCCAAAACCGGGTTCATCGACCAAGTGAGGATGGTACCAGCGGCAAAAAGAATATCACCAATGAATGGTGGGAGGGTATCCAAATTGGAGGCGAAACCACCCCGTTGGAACAAAAAGGAGTATTAAAAGTGGTAAAAGAGAATCCACAGACTTTCAGCAAAAATCCGTTGGATTTTGGTACAGTGACGACCGTCACACATCATATAGTAACAGGGAATGCAATACCTATCCGAGAAAGACATCGCCCGGTAGCCCCAGCTCTATACCAGCCAGTTAGACAAATGTTAGAGGATATGAAGGCAACTGGGGTCATCCAGGAAAGCCACAGCCCTTGGGCTGCCCCGATGGTACTAGTCAAAAAGAAAAACGGTCAGTTACGATTCTGTGTCGATTATAGGAAACTAAATCAGATAACCCACCGGGACGCCTATCCACTGCCCAGAATAGAAGAGTCGTTAGCAGCTTTGAAATCAGCTAAATATTTCTCCACGCTAGATCTCACCAGTGGATACTGGCAGATTATGGTGGCAACTGAAGACCAAGAAAAGACGGCTTTTACCACCCCCATGGGACTCTATGAATTCAAGCGAATGCCCTTTGGATTGTGTAATGCTCCGGCCACTTTCCAAAGGATGATGGAACATTGTTTGGGCCATAAAAACTTTGAAATGATCCTATTATATTTAGACGATATTATTATATTTTCTAAGTCATATTCAGAGCATTTACACCATCTGCAAGAAGTTCTGCAACAACTGGCCCATTATGGACTGAAAGTGAATCCAGTTAAGTGTCACTTATTAAAGCCACAAGTGAATTACTTGGGACATGTGGTAAGTTCCGAAGGGGTAGCCCCAGATTCCGAAAAAATTAGAGTCGTCCAAGAATGGCCAATACCCCAGACCGTCAAAGATGTACGAAGGTTCCTGGGATTCGTAGGGTATTATAGGCGTTTTGTGAAAAATTTTGCCAAAATAGCTGCACCCTTACATGAGTTGCTTAGGGACGTACCACAAATCAGCCAGAGCAAACGTCTACCGATTGCATGGACGTCACGACAACAAGTCGCGTTTGACCAACTTAAGGAACTGTTGACCCAAGCACCTCTACTAGCGTACCCCGACTACAGTAAACCTTTCATCCTGCAAACTGACGCTAGTCAAAAAGGACTCGGTGCGGTACTGGCCCAATTACAAGACGGTAAAGAAAAAGTCATAGCCTATGCCAGTCGAGGCCTGCGGAAAACGGAACGTAATGACGCTAATTATAGCGCGTTTAAATTAGAATTCTTGGCGTTAGTTTGGGCCATCACAGAGAAATTCCGAGATTATTTAACAGCTACTCCGTTTGTAGTTTACACCGATTGTAATCCATTAGCCCACTTGGCTACCGCTAAACTGGGAGCGCTGGAACAACGATGGTATGCCAGATTATCTAACTATCAATTCAACATCCAATATCGGCCCGGACAAACTAATAAGAATGCGGATGCCTTATCCCGCCTTCCAGAACAAGAGGAATCAGAAATGGAAGATCCAGCTGAAGTGATAGAATTACCACCTTTCCAGAGAGACCAAAAACGAGTGGTACAACACCAAACTAGTTCTAAGAGAAATAAGTCGGAAACTACTGCGGAGGTAGTTGATTTGAGCGAATGGCAGAAATGGCAGGAAGAATACCCACCGTTTTGTCAATTGAAAAGGTTACTACTAAAACAAGAAGTCTTTACCAAGACAGAACGACAAGTAGCAGCAGTAGAAGTCGTCAAGTTATGGAGACAGCGAGATCGGTTGGAATTACAGCAGAATGTTATAGTCCGGAAAAGTATTCATCCCAAAACACATCTGACCGTCTTCCAAGTACTGGTTCCTCGGAACAAAATATCCGTAATATTGAATGGCTACCATAATCGATCAGGACACTTCGGCATTCAGAAAACTGAAAATAACATCAGACAACGATTTTATTGGGTGGGAATCCGCCAAAGTGTAGAAGAATGGTGTCAGAATTGTTCTGAATGTACTCTTCGGAGGACACCCCTTCAAACAGAAAGAGCACCGCTACATCCAATAATCAGCAACCAGCCACTAGAACTAGTTACCATCGATCATCTCAAATTGGAGAAGAGTAAATTAGGGTATGAATACGCGATCATGATCGTGGATCATTATACCAAATTTGCAGTAGCTCTGCCCGTCAAGGATATGACAGCAAAAACCACAGCAGAAATCTTCTGGAGGGCCTTTGTGAGGCCATATGGATTCCCAGATAGAATTCTAACAGATCAAGGGCCAGCATTTACGTCTCAGTTATTCCAAGAACTATGTTCTTTGTACGGATGTAACAAGATTAAAACCACCCCATATCATCCCCAAGGGAATGGGCTCTGTGAAAGAACGAACCAAACATTAATACAAATGCTGCGGACCCTTCCAGAACAGCGACGACAAGAATGGCCATTATTGTTGACAGAATTCATGTTTATTTACAATAATACCACGCACAGTTCGACCGGCTATACTCCATACTATTTGCTATTTGGCCGACAAGGGAGGCTACCAGTAGATATGAGCTTCAATAGAAAAATCACACCGGAACCGTTCCTGGAAACCGATTGGGTAGACGAACATCACCGGCGCCTGAGAGTAGCACAAGAATTAGTTAAACAACGTAGGGAGATTGTACAGGAACGGCAAGAATTATATTACAATTTGAACGCTCACGCAGAACCATTGCCAATAGGATGCAAAGTATTAAGAAAAAACAATCGACGCCAAAGTAAATTGGATCCTCGGTGGGAACCGTCGCCATATACAGTCATAGAAAAACCGAATCCAAACATAGAAGTGTATCTAATTAGATTAGAGAATGGAACACGACAAAATCTAGTACATCGAGACCAGTTAAAGTTATGTCCTGACTGGCCGGAACAGAAAGAGGGAACCGTCTCATCTCCAGGAATGACGTCAGAAATAAATACGTATCCAGACGAGATGATGAATCTTTGTTGGCCGATATTGACTACGTTCGGAACACTCCCGGACCTAGGGGGAAATGACAATCTAACTACCACTGTTATCGAATCTGAACGGCCTGAAAGTATGATATTGAGGCGTTCAGAGAGAAGCACCAGAGGGAAATTGCCTACTCGGTATCAGCATTAAAAATCATACCATAGAAAGTAAAGTAAGATACGAACCAACTGTTAGTAGGTACAATGGTTGAATAGAAATAAATAAATTGTACTGAATGTAAGAATTGTTATAATAGTAGCAATAGTAAAGAGAAATGTTATTACAACGTTAATTTGTATTAAATAGATGTGTAAGGATACACATCCGATTACCGGGGAAGTATGTGATACCCAGAAAGAAAGATTGCACTGACTATAGATCTTAGGGTATCACTTAAGGATAGGAACCCGAATTAGGGTAGCAACAGGGAGAGAAATCAAAAGCTGACTATTATGATGGAGAGATGGATTGTGTAGTTACTATGGAGACGTGGAGTGCTCAAGCAGAACTTGTGACCTGTGAACTATTACAGGGAGGACGGAGGCCCGACTAACTGCCGGATCACGAGCGCTCGGCGGGAGACATACGGGGACTTAAGGGAAGGAGATAAAGAAGAGAGGGCTCGAGCGGTGCGGCGGTTGGCGGCGTGAGCAGGAGCTGAGAGAGAGCGGAGTGACTACGGAGCAGACGCCGTGACAAGCAGCGGGGAGCGGAGTACGCCGAGCGGATAGTAAGTCGTGACTTACCGAGAGAGAATCACCAGGTGGCAGCAGAGACAAGGGAGAACCAGAAAGTGAAGTGTCAGAACGAACGGAGGAGACGGACCGTGAGTACGGGAGGACTGGTGCGCTGCAGCAGAGAGAGACGGCATCTGGTGTGGTAAGAGTCGTTGAGCCGAGACTGAGGCCACACGCTGAGAGTATTAATCGTGCCCAATACAGCACCAGAGATAAAAAATAGTGCCAAAACCTAACTCCCTAATCGTCTCAAAAGGACACTGTGTAGAGAGAATGGCTACTCCGCTTACAGGACATTCTGTGGATTGAGTCTCTACTCCCTCCTCAGACGCTGCGTAGATTGAGTCTCTACTCCCTCCTCAGACGCTGCGTAGACTGAGTTTCTACTCCCTCCTCAGACACCGCGTAGATTGAGTCTCTACTCCCTCCTCATACGCTGCGTAGATTGAGTCTCTACTCCCTCTTCAGACACTGCGTAATTGGACTCTCTACCCCACTTCTAGGCTACTGCGTAGACAGATGCCCTATTCTCTTCAGAGAAAGTAGTAGAGACAGAATCCCTACTCGTTTTCCAGATAGCTGCCTAGTTGAAATAGATAGCAGTACAGGACTAGTAACAGGAAGAAAGTGACCCCGTCAGGAGTGTACTCGACTACAGGGAGCAACAAATAAGAAAGAGAGAAAGGCGGAGGCAATATCCTAACTAATACCTGTCTGGTCTCTGATGATGGTAAATGGACAGCGAATCCAGATATATTTAGACCTAGTCTGGACGGGAGTATAACACTAGTTTTGATGAAACTCAGTAGAGGCTTGTAAGGAAAGACTATTAAGCCACAGTCAGCAGAGAGAACAGGAGTCATTCAGACGCTGGAATTTGACATAGGTATTTTAAGAGCCTCCTTACTAAAAATCCCATTCAGAGATCTCCGAGTTAGTCAGCTCGGATCTACTAACCAGCGGATATACAAGTGGCATCATTGATCACCCTAGAAATACAGCATCAAGGGATGTTAGTGATTCAGATCAAGCGACACTTAAGCTACTGAGCATACTTCCGATAAACACCTACCGGGTTTTCTATTCCTCATTGTGCACCAACGTACGAATAGTCAGCTGAACTTTAGGGATACTGTCAGTAGGAGTTGGGAATATCCGTATGGCATACTAGGGGAAAATAGTATTGTTAGTTGTTTAATGATAAGTGTAAAGTGCATAAGTTAATATATTATTGCAATATATATGTTATACTAACCTTTTAACAGAGCCGAAGATAGATCCCAGACAGGATTCAATGAACGTGATGTTCCAGTATAATAAATAATTTCGGTTCAATATTTGTCTTACATTGATTTAGGGATAAACCAGATCAGTAGTCAGAGTATTTATTGGTGTCATAAAAGTAGTGGAATTGTTATTCTCGTCCAATTCGTCTGGCTACTATCGTTCCGGAGTTAAGGCGACCTGCGGAAACAGAAAGTTGGAAAATAAAACTACACCCCCCAGTATAACTTACCTGTAAATTACGGTGAATAGACCCTACACTTATACAAATCGGAACCGGTTAGAAACTAGAACAAGAGTTCTACACGATTATATCATTGAACGATATAGCATTCGACTATATAGCGCGTACACACTGAACGTTATCGCTCAACGATAACGTTCAGTGACGTCATAGCCGCTATTCACAAACATGCAGCTCAGCTCGACATTGACAGGTTGAGCTGCATGTCAGCTCAATATTGATGAACGCTGAGCAATGTGCGGGAGCGCGCGTCATTCATCGTTCATCAATCTGACCCCCATACACACTGGCCGATTTCAAGCGAAAAACAAGCGATAACGACATAAATGTAGTTATCGTTTATTTTTTATGCAGAAATCGGCCAGTGTGTAGGCCCCTTTACGTCACTTAAGCCACAGCATTAGTTTTGCATTTGCATGTTCTAACCTTTACCCTATACAGTACTAACGTGACAGAGTGCTCCCGCACAATAAAACTTAACATCGCCTTCATAGGGTATGATTACTGTGCTGGGTTATGGGGGATCTTCTGTCCCTCTGCCGCGGTGGGAGGAGCTCAGAAGAGAAATTGTCATGTTATATCTGGTGACTCACTCCCATGCAGATCCAAGAAGAAGCCGGTGCGATCCACACACAGTAACACAATCCACACACAGTAACACAATCACGGACACTCACCAATAAGGGGTATCACAGTTGTCCAAGTGGTGACTGGCCACACCCCTTCTGATGATTAGCCACACCCTTTAAGCTTGGGTTCCTACCTCTGCATTCATCGGTGGTCCCTACGTGCCCCAGTCTGACACTGAATGTATATACAGATGGAGCCCTGCTCATCTATCCCTTTAATAGGATTAATTGAGCCAGGACAGTCGGATTTAGGGGGTCATTCAAACCTGATCGCACGCTAGGTTTTTTCGCTGCGCATGTATATGCACCGCAATGCGCAGGCGCGTTGCATGAGTACAAAGCTGTGCAATGGATTTAACGAAGAATCTATTTGCACTGCTGATCGCAAGGAGACTGACAGGTAGAGGGCATTTGTGGGTGGCAACAGTGGCGTAACTACTGCCCCCGCAGCCCTCGTGGTGGCTTGGGGCGAGGGGCTGCGGGGGCGCCACTGATTTAGCGCAGATTGACATGCGGACGAGCCGTCCGCATGTCAATCTGCAGTCTCCTCCTTCCCTCCGCTGCTGTAAGGAGGGACATGGAGGGCACAGCGCGCGCCTCTCTAGTGTCCCTCCTGCGTCTCCGGCGGGTCTAATAAAGGAAGTGCCGTTCATGAGCTCTGATTGGCTCACGAACCGTCACTTCCTTTAACAGACCCGCCGGAGACGCAGGAGGGACACAGGAGAGGCGCGCGCTGTGCCCTCCGTGTCCCTCCAACACAAAACAGCGGGGGAGCGGGCGGGGGGGGGGGCACACTGGGGGAGCAAGGGGGGCACTGTGGGAGCATATGTGGCACAGGGGGAGGGGGGCTTATGTGGCACTGGGGGCATATGTGGTACAGGAGGGGGGCTTATGTGGCACTGGGGGCATATGTGGCACTGGGGGGTATGTGTGTACCGGGCACATGGGGAGAAGGGGGCTGTATTTGGCACTGGGAGCATGTGAGTACCTGGCACTGTGGGGGAATATCTGGCACTGGGGGCATATGTGGCATTGGGGGGGTATATGTGTACCTGACACATGGGGTGGGGAGGGCTATATTTGGCACTGGGGGCATGTTAGTACCTGGCACTGTGGGGGAATATCTGGCACTGGGGGCATATGTGGCACTGGGAGAGCACAGCCCTAGCAACAAGCACTACCCCCTGGCAATGAGCATGACACCCAGTGCATGAAACCCCTGGCAACGAGCATGACACCAGTGCATGAAACCCCTGGCAATGAGCATGAAGAATTTTTTGGCTTGGGGAAAAAAAAATCTAGTTACGACACAGGGTGGCAACTAAGGAAGTGTTTGGAAAAATGCAGGGGTGTCCAAGCGTTTGCAGGGCGGGTGTCTGACGTCAATTCCGGGCCCGAACAGGATGAAGTGATCGCTGCGGCTGAGTAAGTTCTGAGCTACTGAGAAACTGCACAAATCATTTCTGTACCGCTCGGCTGCACATGCGACCGCACACTTGCAAAGCAAAAATACACTCCCCTATGGGCGGCGACTATCTGATCGCAGCACTGCAAAAAATAGCTAGCGAGCGACCAGGTCTGAATGACCCCCTTAATCCTCTGCTGTAATGACTTAATCCCCTGCTGTATTGTTCTCTCTGTATTGTATTGCAGCTGAGAACAATAGATGAAGGGTTTATGCTAATAAGCCTTGGTGCACCTAGGCGCAGCAGAGAAGGCTAGATGAACGAGGCTCCATCTGTAGCCTGCAATTCCTTGTATACAACCTATTACAGCCCAGCTCTCCAGAGGAGATGCGTAGGACTTGCTTGCACATGTGGTACTGGAGCAGTGCACATGACACGATGGGGATTGCAGCTATCCAAGGCAACGCACCAGCTCAGCAGCTAATATTATTCCTGGAATTTAATATCAGATATTGGCAGCTAGTCGCTTCATTTGGGGGGGCTGTCATCTGTGAGGGTCCGCCTAGACCTTACTGCGCTCGTTGAGCTTGCATGCTTCGCCTCTGCAGCAATCTGTGCCTGGAAACTATATGCTGAGACGTTGGCAAGTGCAAGCAGAGTTTAAAACTGGCATGGAGGGGACAAGGCCCATTTCAAAATTGTTCCACGGCCCCATTCAATTGTAGATAGACGATACCTCCAGCCAAGTCCCTGTAAAGTTGTAATACAGTGAACCAACAGCCCATGTGATTTATTAACACATGTATTTGGGTAACACTAATTATGAAAGCACATTTTTGCTGAAAGGAGCAGCCGGAGTAACGCGGGATTCTGCAGAGCTGTCACACACTGTTCATTTTCTAAAACTCTCGCAGACACTTATTGCCCATTCATTTGATCAATGTCTTTTAAAACACATTCCCACCTGGCAGGGAGTTTGCAGATATTTTTCCACAGCTCTTCATCTCAGATACTTAATGGTTCAGCTCTCCAAACGACAAATTTTGTCATTCATTGTGATTTGAGAGAAAACTCCCATTGACAGCAGAATTAATTCCAATCTAAATTGCTGAAAGCTGTGTCCACAATACGCGGCGTAAATCTCTGATTAGGGAAATAACCAGGAATGTGCAGAGCTCTGCGGCATTAACGCTTTATTACAGGTTTCTATACCTTTTTTATAGCGCACTTACTGTACCCACGTTCCTGTAAGGGCTCCCTACCTCTAGGCTGTGGGTACCCACCATGAGACTGGGCATCTGTAACAAAGGCTTGGGTAGACTAAAGCTCTGCAGAGTTTTTTCATATATTTTCTTATTCTACCATTTACATAGGCAGCAGTGCATGCTGTCACTTGTAGTGCCACAAGTGTGCACTGCAAGTATTGTCCCCCATAGGAGAATAAAAAACTAATTATGCCCAGCTTAGTCTAATAAGCAATGAATTGTGCCCCCATTGCCACTGATATAAATTATTTGTTCCCATTCTTATATTACTATTTTTATAATTATTATTATGATTCCCTCCATAATAGTTTCTGTAGTGTAATATGCCTCATAGATAAATAATTTCCTGGACAATCGGATGCTCTCTGCGTTGTATGGAGGTTGCTGGAATGCTCTCTGTATTGTATAGAGGTTGCTGGAATGCTCTCTGTATTGTATAGAGGTTGCTGGAATGCTCTCTGTATTGTATAAAGGTTGCTGGAATGCTCTCTGTATTGTATGTCATCATTATAATGTACTTTGTAGTGGCTGAAAGGTCCTCTAAACCTAAACTGCAGGTTATTGGGTTTTTAGTACAGAAATAGTTACAAATAACTTCAGATAATTTCCGTCAGATTATTAGACAATGATCTCCTTTTAAGGAAACACATGTTACGGTAGCCGACATATTGCTGCAGGATATAGCTGGCCCTTATGTGGATGTTTCTGGGAGGTAAGTACACTTACCGGCAATGTTACGGTCTGGGTGTGTGCTGGGCACACATGGTAGAGTGGGGACTTGCAGAGAGTTGGGGTCCCCTGGCAACGGGCTGCAAGCTTAAATGTTTTGATAAAAATATGACAAAATCCACTGTTTAATTTGCAACATACACACAGATAAGCAGTATATTACTGTTAGCACCAATAGCAAAAATTGTGTTATTTTGTATACATATATGGCATTAATACTGCCACGCAGCTGGTTCCATGTACAATATGGGTAAGACCATGCGTGGGCATATTTCTTTTCTGTTTTGTTTCAAACCTTTGCAGAAAATAACTGATAACAGCGGACAATAGCTTACATTCAGTACAGTGGCGTAAATTCATCCCAGTTGCCCGGAGGCAAGATAAATATTGGCGCCCCCCCTATTTCCTCTATTAAGATAAATAAATGTATGTATGTGTGCGTATATGTGTGTGCACGCGTGTGTGGAGTGTTCTGAAAAAAAAATGTATATACTGTATTTATACATTTAATTGTCTTATTTTAAATCACACAATTCTTAACAGTCATACCCAGGATTAGAACCCATGACCTGTTACACTGACAGCAGACACTTTACTGACGGAGCTATTTGCGCCTGTATGGGAAGCATGAGAATTCTAACTATATGAAGTTACGTGTAATTGTCAGAGAAAAGATAGCGGCAGCTATTAATTAACTTAATTCAATGGTGTCACAGAATGGGAGGAGAGGTGCCCCCTTCAGAGCAGGAGCCCGGCTGCAGATGACTCCGTTGCCTCCCAGAGTTCTGCCTCTGATTCAGTATACTATAAAGGAGAGAAATATTGGACTTTATAAGCATACAATCAGCATATTTTCTCAACTTCCATCATGTAGACACTAAAGAAATGTCGTCATGATTGAAACGTTGAAAAACTTTTTTGATGGTCTTGTGGTAACTTACCTGGTTCAGTGTGTCCAGCCGCTTAGCGGCTCTTCCCAGGTCTGGCAGTCAGACAGTGACTGCTGATCTTGCATCGGTTCCGGCAGTGACTATCGCTAAGTCCTAACGCCTGTCCAACCCCTTAGGGCCTAACCCTAACGTACCCTCCTGCAGCCTAACCCTCTGCTGTCACAGCCTAACCTTCCGCTACTGCAGCCTAACCCTAACCCTCCACTTCCACAACCTAACGCTCCGCTACCGAAGCCTAACCCTACTCCTTCACTGCCACAGCCTAACCTACCACTACTGCAACCGAACTCTTCGCTGCTGTATCCTAACAATCCACTATTACAGCCTAACCCTCCACAGCCTAACCCTATCCCTCTGCAGCCACACCCTAACCCAGTGTCAGACTGGGGCATGTAGGGCCCACCAGGGGAATGCGGTGGTAGGGGCCCATGTTTAAGGATGTGCCCAGCCGCCACATTGGTTTGCCTAACCATTTTGTAAGTGTTGGTCCCCTAGATATATATATACAGTAAATACTGCAGTGCATGCAAGATAATGTACTAGATTAGTAACAGTACAGTCTGAAACCTGATCCCTAGAGGAGGGGGTGGGCCCCCAGGCAGTGGGGCCTACCGGTGGTTCCCCTGTAACACTAGTGGGCCAGTCCAACCCTGCCCTAACCCTCCGCTACTGCAGCCTAGCCCTCTGCTGCATCAACCTAACCCTCCACTACTGCAGCCTAACCCCATTCCTCTGCTGCCACAACCTAACCCTCCCCTACTGCAGCCTAACCCCATTCCTCTGCTGCCACAGCCTAACCCTTTGTTACCGACTTCCGGGAACATGGACGGCGGAACTTACACGCTGCTCTTTTCATCTATTTAAGGTAAGACATGTACACTGGCTAGTTTTGTTCTTTTCCTTTCACGAGCACATGCAGCTTGAGAAAACGCCGTAGGGCGTTGAAACGTCAGATCATGCACTATGCTTGAAATATTGTATTGAAAAAACTGTTATAAATCATCCCGTTTGAAAAAATCCGTGGAGTGCCGCCTGGTTCCTGTTATGTATGGGAGAGGACGTGCAAGTCTTACTAAGGAACCCCCTCTATTGTATGTATGTATATATATATATATTATATTATATTGAGTCATCCGTTATATGTACACCATACATGTATTTTCTCTTACTGTTATTGGAGGATGAATCATCCCCTGCACAGAACATGTTATCTGCAGAATGCATTTCAGCTGCCAGTGTTATAAGGGTATAATATAATATGAACACTGGAGGCTTTTTTGAAATACATTTTTATTTGAGTTGCAGTAGAACACCAGCTTGTTCCCATGACCTTTGTATCCTTTCTATAAAAGTTACCAAATGGCTAAAAGACGCACGTCCTATGGTTCTACCATCATTTAGTATGATCAGGCCACTGGGTGGCGCTGTCTTTTCTGTCTGCAGGCAGATTTATTTGCATTAATATTTTAGCTCAGGTGCGGCTACAACTGACTTTATTAAATTATTAGAAATAGTAAATAAATGTCTTTATTATAATATAAACTATTAGCCATCATTTAAGCCCAATTTCCTATATGCATTCTGAACTAATAATATATAAGATAGGTCTACATGTGCCTAGTGGCATGGCCGTTTATGGGGGCCATTCCGAGTTGATCGCACGTTGCCGATTTTCGCTGCGCTGTGATCAGGTCTCTACTGCGCATGCGTATGCACCCCAATGCGCACGCGCGTCAAACGGGTACAATGCGGATCGTTGCTGAGCTATGGATTTAACGAAGAATCCATGTGCACAGCCGATCGCAAGAAGATTGACAGAAAGAGGGCATTTATGGGTGTCAACTGACCGTTTTCTGGGAGTGGTAGGGAAAACGCAGGAGTGTCCGGGCGTTTGGAGGGCGGGTGTGTGACGTCAATTTTGGCACCAACAACACTGAAGTAATCGCAAGGGCTGAGTAAGTTCAGAGCTACTCTGAAACTGCACAAAATGTTTTTGGAGAGCTCGGCTGCACAGTCGTTCGCACACTTGCAAAGCGAAAATACACTCCCCCGTGGGCGGCGACTATGCATTTGCACGGCTGCTAAAAACAGCTAGCGAGCGATCAACTCAGAATGAGGGCCTATATTGGGTGGAGAAATGTGTCTTTCAGACCCCAGACTGAGTACTGAAGCTCTGCCACCCATCAGAAATGTATTAGTAACTAGTGACGTGCGGTGGGGTGAGGTAGGCGAGGCAGAGCCTTTCCTGTCATACTAACATATACGTCAGAGTTCCATACCTCCCAACTGTCCCGATTTTCGCAGGACAGTCCCGTTTTTTGGGGACTGTCCCACCCGCGGGCCGCAGTGTCCCGCGGTGGGGGGGGTGGGGGGGCAGTTGGGAGGCTCTGTCTGTCGCTGCCCTGCTTAGCAGAGCAGCGGTTAATAGACGCTGTGCGCATAGCGTCTATTCACTGGAGTCAGAGGGAAAGGGGGCATGCCAGCGGCTCACAGAGCGCTGGGCATGCCCCCTCAGTGATTAAAACGGGGCGTGGCTCGTGATTGTGGGTCCTGTGCAAAGCCACGCCCCATTTTTATATGCCACACCCCTTTTCGACGCGTGTGTGTCCCTCTTCAAGCAAGGGCAAAGTTGGGAGGTATGGAGTTCTGGCTGTATAAAGTATATGAAAAATACAAAGAATATATTAGAAATATCTTCTTTGCATTATTCAAATCATTTTTATAGGCAAAACTCTGGAGTTAAAAGTCTATGGCAGGTGACACAGTGGGAGTAAAAAAAAACCACCACAGTAACTTTGCACCTGGAACAAGCCATGCCGCACTGAAAGGGGGGATAATTGCATTTATTACCGGCTGCACAAATGCTGGGTAGCTTTATTCTTACACTGCAATTTATATTTGAGTCTGGACACCCCCTCCCAGATCTAACTCCCTCTGCACATGTTACATCTCCCCCTCCCGTAGTCAGTGGTGCCGAGAGAGGTGGGGAGAGGGTTCAAATTACCCAGGCCCAGGTCTGATGGAGGGGCCCAGGCCCCCTCCCCCTTACCTGGTAGCAACAACTGCAGCTCTTCTCCTCTTCTAAGGGTACATGACCACACCTCCTGTGATTAGGCCACGCCCCTTGAAACGTACCTGGGCCCAGTCCGGCTCTCGACTGCCCTGCCTGCAGTGCAGCGTGGTTTTTCCCAGGTGCACAGTTCCTCTCATCTCCGAATGAGCCCCATGCCTGTTTATTTGCCGACACGCTGAAACTGGAACTGGAACGATAAGCCGGCTGAGAGCGCAGATGATTACTCTGCTTGGAATACATTTCCATGGTAGTGTAGTTATTGGGGACACAAGGTGACATTTCCAATCTCCCTCACTGGGAGGCTTAGAGCGTAAACCTTTATTCCGGACCAAATTGATGTATCCACAGTTCAACCTCCCCCCCCCCCCCCAGAAAGTCTGCGCTGTGCCGACGTGGTTGGTAAATGAGATTTATTGTAATAAACGTCCCCTGCGCGGCTCTGCGAGAGGTTGCAGACAGCGACACAGCAGGTGAGAGGGGCTCATGTTAATTGGAGTGTGCTTGATGGAATCGGTTGTATTTCCAGTTTCTTTTATCACAGTTTCTAGTTTCTGATATATCTCCTTCTGCATCGCTGCGGCCCTGCCGGTGAAAAACATTTTTGCTTTCATGTAGAAAATCCAGCAATCCACTAATAAGGGTTTATGATACAGTATATTCCAGCGCCTGCTTCCAAACTCATCTCATAATGTTACCGTGGTTATACGTCTTCGGAAGAGTTTCATTTACTGGTTTATTATGAGTCCTTCTACAACTTCTGCTTCAAAATATTGCCTAATAATTTACGGCAGCCTCCTGTGTTTTTCATCCATTTATTTACATCATAATGCAGCGAAATGTACTGATCGGTGCTCTGATGCACGTGTCCATTGCTCACAGCACTAGATATACAATTATATACAGCTGTGCGTCTTATCCCAGGGCAACGGACTCTGCCTCCTGATATAAAGACATGACTGAAGTGCACATAAAATTGTTAGAAAGAAAAAAAAGTTTTAGTGAATGGGGTAGGAGGTCATTGGTCAAAGCTGAAAACCCCCTTTGAAAATAAAGTATGATGTAAGAGTTGGACGAAATGAGGTCATTACTCATTAGGGGTCATTCCGAGTTGATTGCTCGCTAGCTATTTTTTGGAGTGCTGCGATCAGATAGTCGCCGCCGATAGGGGAGTGTATTTTAGCTTTGCAAACGTGCGATCGCATGTGCAGCTGAACGGTACAAAAAAGTTTGGTGCAGTTTCTGAGTAGCTCAGAACTTACTCAGCCGCTGCGATCATTCCAGCCTGGTGGGACTGGAATTGACGAAAGAGACACCCGCCCTGCAAACGCTTGGACACGCCTGCATTTTTCCAAACACTCCCAGAAAACGGTCAGTTGACACCCACAAACGCCCTCTACCTGTCAATCTTCTTGCGATCGGCTGTGCGAATGGATTCTTCATTAAGTCCATCGCTCAGCAACGATCCGCTTTGTACCCGTACGACACATCTGCGCACTGCGGTGCATACGCATACACAGTAGTGACCTGATCGCTGCACTGCGAAAAACGGCAGAGTGCGATCAGGTCGGAATGACCCCCACGGTCTCTGGGTATATCTAGCACAATAGTCCAGGACAGTGAAACCAGGATTTATGGTAGTGACTTCCCAATACATACAAACAATCGTTTAAAGAAAAAAGATTATTTCACAAATGCGCTATATTATTTGCCTCATCTCTCTAATTGCATCCAAGTAATCTACAAAATTAAGAGGTAATGAGCAATATTTCTTTAAAACGCTTTAAACAATACTGTCAAAATGCAAATTTATTCATTAAGTATAAATGAGGTTGGTAAATATTCATGAAGTGTTGCTTGCAGTGTATAATTAATCTTCTGTACTATATGTCCAAAGCCATTTAGTGATGCAGAGAAATTTCTCCCGTAGACGGAAGACAACATCAGGAGTGAGGGAAGAGACTGGAATGGCCGCTTTAGTGTTCAGAGCGTTTGTCTACAAAATACAATATTCAAGAAGAGCGTGGCGTCGTCGTTACCGTCTGGATGGTGCGCCGTAAAGGCAGAGGAGAGGGTTCTGTGCTGGGAACGGTACCAGAGGTTCAGTGACAAAATAATGTTCCATGATAAATATCCCAACACTATTTTAGTAAAGAAAAGAAAAATTCATTCAAAAAAGGGTCCTCAGAATGAACAATGCCTGTATAGACAACTGTACTATACAGGCACGGGTGACCGGCTCGTGACCCCATCCCCCCCCCCCCTCCCCAGTGGTTACCCAGAATCTGGTTTTGGGGTTCCCCTGAGATGGTGATAGCAAAAACAGGGTTCTGGCAACGGGGTCATTCCGAATTGATCGCATGCTGCAACTTTTTGCTGCCCGTGCGATCAACTCAACGCCGCCTATGGGGGAGTGTATTTATGCGTAGCAGGGCTGCGAACGCTTGTGTAGCCCTGCTATGCTAAAAAAGTTTTGTGTAGAACAAGACCAGCCCTAGACATACTTACGTGGTGCGGTTATTCCAGTGATGTAGGTTCCGGAATTGAAGTCAGACATCCGCCCTCCAAACGCCTGGACACGCCTGTGTTCACCGCACCACTCCCAGGAAACGGTCAGTTGACGCCCCAGAACGCCTTCCTCCTGTCAATCTTCTTGCGGTCGCCACTGCGACCGCTTTCTTCATTTGCAGCGTTGCTGTCGCCGGGCAACGATGCGACTGCATGCGCGGTTCCAACCCAATCGCACGGCTGCGAAGAAGTGCAGCGTGCGATCGGGTCGGAATGACCCCCCAATATACTTAATCCTTTTTATATAGCCTTCCGCGTGATTTTCATTGTGTGTGGGAATACATACAGTATCCCGGCCACCGGGATGCCAGCTGTTACATGAATGACCGTGGGGGGGTAAGTATTTCTACCCCCTGTAACCCTTGGAAGGGGGAAGGGTGGCAGGGCTAATCCCTCACCCCAGTGCAAGCCCTATACCCCCCCACGAGCTCTAACCCATACCCCGATTCTGACATCGGTAACATGACCACGTGTCCGCACGCGCACTGCAAACAGGCACATCCATCCATTGTTCAACACACCACCCCTAATCCCCTGCTACCCACGTTCTCAGAGTACCTAAACAAAACCTCCCATAAAGTTGTCAATATTTGTCACCCATAGATTCACGAACAGCGGTAATCGTGTCCTTCAGGCCTTCCGTGGTATCTAATATGTGGTTCCCGTTCCACACACCTGCAGTCTTTAGATTTTCATTGAGCATTTAGTTCTCTGTTTCATATATAAGTGGCTCTGCTGGTTTCCTTGGCGTGGCCAAACGGTGGCTGTGGCCACAGTGGTTCATTATGGGGCCTGTTCATTTTAACTAATGGGCCCATTACCACACCTGCCTACTCTCCTGGAATGGCCGGCAGGCTCCTGAAATTTGGGTGGCACTTTCCATCCGGAAAAGTGGGTAAGTGTCTCCAGCATCCTGGTCGCCTCTGCCTGCACCAACGATCACCCCCGCTCATGGATGAAAAGCAAACAGGGCGATGACGCTTTGCAATGCCAATAACGTGGGCAATGTATGTATAGCGGGGGCGCCACCTAGTATTCAGCAATTTTGAAAACTTTCTTGGAATTTGCCTGCAGGAATCGCCTTCATATGTGTATAGGGAAGGGATGTGAAGAGGGATCCTAGCAGATCCCTCCAACACTTCTATAGTGAGTGGCCTGTGGCCATGTGCATGCAGCCAGACGGGCACCAGAAAGTATCCAGTGCTACTGATTGCGGAGGCGGCTGCTTTCCAGCAGAGCAGCTGTCCCAACACCGGAAAAATACAGAATTGCTCCAGTAATTAAGCTTCCAGGTAGGCCCCTAAAACTCAAGGAGGGAGGCATTGCTCCTCCATGGCTGGAAAGGGCTCCTGATGGGTCCTACAGACAAGCCCGGGCAATTTGTACCCATCCCACCGCCCTCTCGGCCCCCAGAATATATCTCACTGTTTGCTGTCCTTTCTCACTTCTCACTGCTGTTTATATTTCAAATTTTACCTAAAAAAAATAAAATAAATTGCACTTCTATATCCTCTATGTCCTTTATTATGTTCTGTGCTCGGAAGAGCTTAAAATCAGATGAATCCAGTCACTCTGATCCCTGTCACATAAGCCAGGATGTCGTTATTGATCGGGAGGATGCTGCAAATCTGTCCAAGTATCTGTGGGGGTCATTCCGAGTTGATCGTAGTTGTGCTAAATTTAGCACAGCTACGATCTTCTTCCCTGACATGCGGAGGGACGCCCAGCACAGGGCTAGTCCGCCCCGCATGTCAGTCCGATGCCTTTGCACTTCAAGAGTAGCTCCCGGTCAGCGCAGCTTTAGCGTGCTGGACGGGAGCTACTCGTCGCTCCCCGACCCACAGTGGCTGCGTGTGATGTCATGCAGCAGCTGCGGCCCACCCCCCCGTTCGGTCCGGCCACACCTGCGTTGGCCGGACCAAACCCACGAAATGGCGGACAAACGCCGCCGTTCCGTCCCCTCTCACCCAGCGATCGCCTCTGCCTGTCAATCAGGCAGAGGCGATCATATCCTTGCTACGGCCTTCGGCCGTCTGGCATGCGCCGGTGCACTACTGCGTCGGCGCAGTAGGGACCAGGCTGCATTAAAACACAGCGAGCGAACCGGTCAGAATGACCCCCTGTATCTGTTCATCTGTTTCAGTATAGTGCTCTGTATATAAGAATATAAGAATGTACAGTAAATATATATATATATAGTAGCATATCCTTCCCCACCTGTGGCTCAGGTGTGTGCGGCAAAGGAAAAGAGGCGGCACTCCAAGGTCTTTGTTAAAGCTTGTATTCAAATCATGGTGCAAACAGGACAAACGTGTTCATGGCAATAAAAAGACATGGCAGGTTGCTTACGACGTTTCAAGGCATCAAGCCTTCTCCTCAGGTAAGAATACCCATGTGCAATGAGAACATAAATGAAAAAAGAACCAAAACCGAAGCATGAAGCACTCACCTTTTAAGAAGTGTGCAGGAGCAGGTGTTCCCGGCGTCTGTGTCCGGGACTTCCGGGTGCGTCACACGGGCGGCGCATAGATGACGTATCCGTTGCTAGGCAACGGTTGCGCTGACAGGCGCCGGGGAAACCTGACAGTGAGCTGTGAAAAGATTGAAACCTGTGAAATCAGGCATGCAAGAAACATACGTATGACACCCAGAGGCGGGCCACTAGTGTGTAAAAGTGAAAAGAGTTAAGAGCATCAATAAAAATTAAAAGTTACTTATAGTCAGCTGGAGAGTAACCAATGTGAAGGACAAAGCCCAAACATTACCATAGCAATTAGCAACGTGAAGAACTAAATGAAACGACATGTGATCAGATGAAATCATAAACTAGATGTTATTTGAAAGTATATGGTATATTGGTGGGCTGAAACATAGTTACTGGGTTTTAAATTAAATCCCAAACGGTTACACATCACATCAAAAAAGGAGGTAGGAGCAGCAGGAAAAAAGGAAAATGGAAAGGGATGGGAAGAAAAAGGAAGGGGGGAAGGGGGAGAAGGGGAGAAGGTAAGGGGGGGGGGGGGGAATGAGAGTCCGAAAACTGAAACAAAAGCGCCTAATGTAATGGCAGGTATTAGAGAAATACATTCCAAGTGAATTTTTCTTTCAGTCCTTTGGGTGACAGTGTATCAAGTAAAAAGATCCATTTAGATTCACATTTAGATAGTATATATGTATAAGTAGCTGCGCTTGGCACTCACTGCTCACCCCTCCATAGGTTATTGGTTCCCGGTGCTTTCCATATTAAATGACATATACCTCCAAAGTCGGCAGCACTCTCAGGTAATAAAAACAGAAGTCTGAGAGTGCCGCCGACTTTGGAGGTATATCTATATATATATATACACGAGTTTTGCTACTCAGCAACATACACCATGAATTAGCTGTAAATTCCCCATCGCCTTGATTACTTATTCATTTTCCTGGAGGTTTAATTCTGTCTATTTATAGACACTGTATAATTCCATTCGTTTGCTGTGTACATTACTAATAATATAAAGCTGCCACTCTGCTGTTATAGTCCTAATCATCAGCGGCGCAGATATCACGGCTTCGTACAAAAATCGTTTTAGAGAAGAGGCGGCAGTACAATGGCACTTACCCATAGGACAGTCTCCCTTGGTTTCTGTATTGGGTGAATGGTCCTAATTTTGTTGGATGTGTTTTGTAGATTTTATATACATCCTTTATTACTGGTCCACGCAAAAAAAAAGTCATATCAAACCCATAAGGGTATAAAAGTTGTTATAATGCACATTCTTTGATTTATTATGTTTATTATTAAAAAAATTATAGTTTAAAAGAGATTTTTAAAGCAGCGTTATTTCTTTCACTGTTTATGTTATCACTTTTTTTTGCTTTAGATCAGATTTGTCTATGATTAATTGGCTCCATTCTAGCTCAGTAATAAGACACGTTTTGTAATATTTTAAAGTAGTGATGGGCAAGAGGGTGCCCTGGGGCCACCTGCGGCCCTCCAAGTCTTCACTAGTAGCCCCCAGCTCCTTCCTGCTTTGGGCCTAATTCAAGGTTGATCGCAAAAGCAAAATCTTCATCTAATGGGCAAAACCATGCTGCACTGCAGGTGGGGCAGATGTAACATGTGCAGAGAGAGTTAGATTTGGGTGGGTTATTTTGTTTCTGTGCAGGGTAAATACTGGCTGCTTTATTTTTACACTGCATTTTAGATTTCAGTTTGAACACACCCCACCCAAATCTAACTCTCTCTGCACGTGTTACATCTGCCCCACCTGCAGTGCACATGGTTTTGCCTATTAGAGAAAGATTTTGCCTGTGAAATCAACCTTGAATTAGGCGGATTGTTGGCTATAAAGCTTGTGTAAAATTCCTACTAATGAGTTATTACAGGCACCCCCTAACGTCCGGCACCCCCCACACGTCACGCCTGCTACTACAGCATGAACACACACAGTGATGCCCGCGAGATACCGCCTGTGCTGCTCATTGCTGTTCTGTCACTGTTCTCCCCCCACACCCCCTCCCGCTGCACCCGCCGCCCAGTCAAAGTCAGACTCTCAGTCTTGTGGGTGGCCGCACTGCGCACCCGACGTCACGCTCCGACCGCTGTGCCCTCTCTCCCCTCATGCTGCACTGTCCTACTGCCCGCGCTCAGTCTCCCGCCTGCGCTCAGTGTGCCCTGCCTCTGCCGACACGTCAGTACTCAGGAGGACTCGGAGCTGCCGCTGGAGCAGCTGGACAGGCAGACACTTCAGCAGAGAGAGTGACACAGGACCCTGTCACTCATTAACTATCAGTAAGTCACTGCCAGCCAAGGGTATTGAAATGATGCATATTTTTACAGTGCAGTTTGCGCATGATCAGTAAATTAGCTACCCAACCCAAAAACATTATATCTGTGGACTGTGGGAGCAGTGTGCACTCATGAGAAAAAAACTACAAGGGTTACATTATGACACTTCTTTTCTATATATATAAGGGGTAAAAGTATGGCATACCATTAAGAGACTGTCAGCCGGTGCGCCGTACCGCCGACCGCCTTGCAGCCTTTACACTGCACCGCCAAGCGCTGTACTCGGCGGCGCAGAAGTTCCTGTTGAAGACTGCTGGGAGCGCGTTGTCACACGCGTCGGTCGCTCCCTGTCCTGCCCTGCGGCTGTGCAGAGAAGAGGAGCATGAATCTGGTTGAATCTTTGTTGTGTGACGATGACACAATGTTGTATTCCTACACAAACAGGCATCTTCCGGACCATGTGATTTCCAACATGAATAATGAATACCGACTGGAGACGCTGCCGACCAGGGAGAATACATTTTGTCAGGGGTTTCCTATTGTGAAAAAAACACCAAATAGGTAAGGAGCATATGGAATGAAAATGAATGTTCTCAGAGTGACGAGAAATGGGGGGTGTCATGTTGACACGCCCCAATTTCAATTGGCCATGCCCACTGTGGCACGTGATCTTCGGCGCACACACACTGTAATATATATATATAGGTTAACTTACCACAAGTGGCGCTATTTTTTCCTTTTTTGCAAATATATATATATATATAAATATAAAATGTGTGTGTATCTATATCTCTATCTATATATGTGTAAGAAAAGAAGGGTTGCATATAATATATATATATATATATATACTAGGTGCTTCATCGCGCCCTACGGGCGCTCTTCACACCGTCGCAAGGGGCTACGCCCCCTTAACCCTTGCATGCCTTTCTGGGGTTTAATATTTGTATTATATGGAGTATTACCTGCATTCCTTTGTTAGTGGTTAAATATTGCACAATGAAAGGGCGTGCGATGGTGAAGGAGGCGCAGCCCCTTGCGACGGCGTGAACAGCACCTGCAGGGCACGATGTACAGAATGTAGCGGGTGCGGGGGGGACTGCGGATGGTGTCTGTAGATGCTGCGGGTGGAGGGGAGGCAGAAGTGGGGGTGGGGCCCGGATGGGGAAGGTTCGGGAGGTGCTGCGCGTGGGGGAGGGGCAGAGGAGTGGGGGATGCAGATGGGGGAGGGGTCCGGAGGCACTGCAGGTGGGGGAGGGGCAGGGGTGCCAAGGGTGGGAGAGGGGCAGGTGTGGGGATGTTGTGGAAGGGTGAAGGGTTCCGGAGGTGCTGTGGGATGGGTGTGCCGGGGGTTGGGTAGGGGACCGCAGGCACCATGGGTAGGGTAGGGGCAGGTACGGGTGTTGCGGCGGATGGGAAAGGAGGTCTGGAGGTGCTGCAGGTGGTGGAGGGGCAGGTGCGGGGGTGCCATTGGTGGGGGAGGGGTGGGTGAGGGGGGGACCGCTGATGGAGGAGGGTGTTTGCAGATGCTGCGGGTGGAGTGGGGCAGGTGTGGGGGCAGACGTATAAGGGAGGTGAATGGTGGAAGGGGCCTGGAGGTGCTGTGGGTGGTGAAGGGGTGGAGGAGTGGGAGCCACGGGTGGTGTAGGGGGTCTGGAGGCACAGCATGTGGAAGAGGGGTGGAGTGCCGCATGTGGTGGAGGGGAAGTTGCGGAGGTGTAGTGCATTGGGGAGAGGTCTGGAGGTGCTGCGGGTACTGTACATGCCATAAAAGGTAGTTGGAGGGTATGCAGTAACAGGGCCAGGACAGGGGTGACAGGGTCAGTACAGGGTTGACGGGGCCAGGACAGGGGTGACGGTGCCAGGACAGGGGTGACGGGGCCAGGACAGGGGTGACAGGGCCAGGACAGGGGTGACAGGGCCAGGACAGAAATGATAGGGACAGGATAGGGGTGACAGGGCCAGGGTAGGGGCGGCAGGACCAGGACAGGGGTGACGGGGCCAGTATAGGGTTGACAGGGCAAGCACAGGGGTGACAGGGCCAGGATAGGGGTAACAGGGCCAGCATAAGGGTGACAGGGCCAGGATAAGGGTGAAAGGGCCAGGATAAGGGTGAAAGGGCCAGAATAAGGGTGACAGGGCAAGGCCAGGGGTGACAGGGACATGACAGAACACAGGGCACGGGAGAGATTGGTATTAGGGACAAAACAGTGGTGACAGACAGATGTGTCTTACCGGAGTCACTGCTGCTGGCTGCTGCTGTTCCATTCCAACCTGTTGGGATCTGCTGCTGCTGGAGACTTGGCATGGCTGACTCTCTCAGGCTGGAGTCCTGCTTTCTCTGCCCGTCCGCATCCCTCCCCCCCTCCTCAGTCACACACCGCTGACCTCGCACAGCTGCCGGGCACTGTGGTAAGGTGAGACTGGAAATGACTGGTTAGCCCCCAGGAGATGCTGCGGCTGGAGGGAGGAGGGGGTCATAGCATGCACGTGGTGCGGACCTCACGGCTTCCGGGCACTGTGGTAAGGGGAGACTGGGAGTGACTGGTTAGCTCCCAGGAGACGCTGCGACTGGAGGGAGGAGTGGGTCAGAGCCTGCAAGCAGCTCGGATTTCAGCAGCGCTACCCGCCAGCTAAAGTGTGTGAATGAGCTGGGCGCACTCCACTGCGGGTGGCAGCGCTGCAGCTAGCGGTGGGGTTGCCGGGGCTGGAGATAATTGAGGCAGTATGAAACCTGCACAGCGGCAGGTGCCCCACTAAACTGCAGCTAAGAAGCGTGGAGTGTGTCAGAAAGTGACGCTCCTCCGCACCAGAGAGACCCTGCTGAGTATGCCGATGTGGGGGGTCAAGCACACAGTGAGCCGGTGCCCGTCTGTCTGTATGACATACCCCTCACACACCCCCATACCTCCCAAATGTCCCGATTTTCGTGGGACAGTCCCATTTTTTGGGGTCTGTCCCGCTGTCCCACCCGCGGGTCGCAGTGTCCGGTGGTGGTGGGGGGGCAGTTGGAAAGCTCCTGTACTCGCTGTTCTGCTTAGCAGAGCAGCGGTGAATAGTGGAGACAGAGGGCGAGGGGGCATCAGGGGGTACGGATTACGGGGGGGGGGGGGGGGTTCCAGCAGCAGAGCCGGATTAAGGGGGAGGGGGGTTGCCAGGGGATACGTACCGTTGGCCCCACAGTTTTAGGAGGCCCCCCGGCTGGAGTAGCTCTGTCCCAGCTCAGACGCTCCCCCCGTCCTGCCAGCAAGAGCAGCAGCATTGTGCTACAGTCAGCACACGCTGCTGCATATTGGCAGGTCTGTGGTGTTGCAGGGAGGCAGCAGTCTCCCTGCTTTCTTCTCCCTGTGCGGGTGTGTAGGGGGAGCGACCACGTCCTCTGGATTTAGCCCTAGCTGAGGGGCCAAAATCCCATAAAAAAAATAAAAATAAAAATCGGGATTTGCATAAGGGGGCGTGGCCGCGCGGGCCGCGATTAGGCCACGCCCCCAACCCACAGCAGGCACAGCAATGAGATAGGGCTCCCCTGTCTCAAGTGCCCTGGGCCCCCCGGACTCATAATCAGCCCCTGGGGGCATGCCAGCAGCTCACAGAGCGCTGGGCAAGCCCCCTCACTGACGAAAACGGGGGCCCTCCCGTGAAGCCACGCCCCCTTTTCGCCGAGTGTGTTTCCCTCCTTCTGCCTGGAGAAAGCTCCTGCAGAAAGCTGGGAGGTATGCACCCCTGCCTGTGTCATGCCCAATGCCCATGCTATCTGCTTCTGCTCCTAGTCTCCTGTAGAGTTGGCCAGATCTCTGTGACTCATTTGAATAACTCCGCCCACTGTTGTGACTCCGCCCAGCATTAGCAAATGAATCACAAGGTCACAGAATAGGGCTATTATATAGGAGATATGTACCAGAGAAGCTACCAGCGCCACAGATACAGTATCTAAAATCAAAACATCAGTATCGGAACCATGTATTCTGAAAAATTTACAAGGTGAACTCGTTTTTAAAACAGAAAACGATCATTTTAAAGACTATAAGCACCCAAAAAAGAAGTTCTTCTTTTTGACCCTTGCAAACTGTTTCATCAGTGATAAGTCAGCAAAGTTCATAGAAGCTTGAAACATGTGAAATAATTTAAGAGGAGCTATATCAAGCCTCAGAGCGATATAGGGTGGGATGCATCCCGGCACTCATCGGAAGTATAACGACGTTTAGTAACGCTATAAGCTTGAAAAAAATCACAAAAGATTGTTCTCCCGATAAGAGCTATCCTATGCGATACAAGGACTTCCAGGGGTTAAGACTCTGGGAGGGATCTGATTGGATCACTCTCTATGCACATTGCAATAAGAAACCCATATGCCACTATTGGGTAACGCCATCTGCAGATGGTGTTGCCTCCTACCAGGTCCAAGCTCTGGAGTGTGTCACGTTCCGGAGCCTGGTGCATAAGAGAAATGCAAACCTGCAAAAACTGCATTGTTACGGTTGCTGCAGCCCGCCCATACAGTGGAGACGTTTCCCAACCCGCCCATACAGTGGAGACGTTTCCCAACCCGCCCATACAGTGGAGACGTTTCCCAACCCGCCCATACAGTGGAGACGTTTCCCAACCCGCCCATACAGTGGAGACGTTTCCCAACCCGCCCATACAGTGGAGACGTTTCCCAACCCGCCCATACAGTGGAGACGTTTCCCAACCCGCCCATACAGTGGAGACGTTTCCCAACCCGCCCATACAGTGGAGACGTTTCCCAACCCGCCCATACAGTGGAGACGTTTCCCAACCCGCCCATACAGTGGAGACGTTTCCCAACCCGCCCATACAGTGGAGACGTTTCCCAACCCGCCCATACAGTGGAGACGTTTCCCAACCCGCCCATACAGTGGAGACGTTTCCCAACCCGCCCATACAGTGGAGACGTTTCCCAACCCGCCCATACAGTGGAGACGTTTCCCAACCCGCCCATACAGTGGAGACGTTTCCCAACCCGCCCATACAGTGGAGACGTTTCCCAACCAGCCAATAAGCTTCTGTTAATTAAATTAGGGGGCATGGCCACGCCTACGTCATTTTAGGGGCGGTGCGGCCCACAGACGCTACTATAGAGAGCGTCTGTGGCCGGCGACGTCACTGTTGGGGGCGTCGGGGCTGGGCTTCCCCCAGCTCTCTCCCAATGCGTGAATGGATGCCGCGCGCATGCGCACGGCATCTATACACGCCGGGAGGGCAGGAAGCGGGCGGCTGTTCTAGCAGGTCACCGCAAAAGGGGCAGGGCGGGTTTTGCCTGCTAAAAAACGGGCAGGGCGCGGCGCCCTGCTAAAACAGCCTAGGGTGAACACTACATCCCAAGATGCGATTCTTAGGAGGTCTCTGAGCCATAAGTATTTGCATTTGTGTGCCTGACGCAGGGCTACCATGGTGTATATTGGGATATTACGTGTGTATGTAGAGTTGGACTAAGCATGCATTCTTTGTGTCAGGATTGTAACACCCATGTGCAGAGAGCACATAGGGGGTCATTCCGAGTTGATCGCTAGCTGTCGTTGTTCGCTGCGTAGCGATCAGTGGAAAAAAAGGCTAATCTGCGCATGCGTATGCTCCGTAATGCACACGCGCGTTGTATGGGTACAAAGTCCTTTGTGGTTTTGCACAGGTTCTAGCGACGATTCCAATCGCACAGCCGGCCGCAAGGTGATTGACAGAAAGAGGGCGTTTCTGGGTGTCAACTGACCGTTTTCAGGGAGTGCTTAGAAAGACGCAGGCATGGCAGAAAAAACGCAGGCGTGGCTGGGCGTTCGCTGGGTGGGTGTGTGACGTCAAAAGCCGTCCCTCCGTTGTTAGAATCAACGCACAGGATAAGTAACTACAGGGCTGGTCTTGTTTTGCACAAAAAGATTTTGCAGGCGCTTTGCTGCACAAGCGTTTGCACTTCTGCAAAGCGAAAATATACTCCCCAGTGGGCGACGACAATGCGTTTGCACGGCTGCTAAAAACTGCTAGCGAGCTATCAACTCGGAATGACCCCCACTGTGTCCAACCCTTGTGTGAAGCCCCAAACTCAGCCGTTTCCTCGCCATGGGAAAGGCGTCCTATGTGCGGCTCCTCTCCTTAGGTATTCCTGAGAAGAGGTTTGTATTGATTGTGTAATCAGTACACAGAGCGGCCTCCGCTGTCTGGCGCGTTATCTTCACTTTGTATAGTCAGATAGAAACTTTTCTATTTATCTCAGGCTGTGCTGCAGAAGATATTGGACGCTCTCCGAGTTTTAGCTTATTGTCATTTAAGTGTCTCTAATTCTTTGTAGGATTGCATGAGAACGTTCTCAGATGAATCATTAAGGCGAATCGTCAGAGACGTACTCGATTATAACTTTAAAAGTGGAACATTTTGAATAGTTAAAGGGTGAGTCCTGAGGTCCTGGCAACAAAGAATGAACATCGTACGGTCAACCGCCAAACAGCGCACAGTGTCCAGCATCGCACACTATGAGCCGGCATCACATACCGGGAGCAGAGAAAGACAAGGCAATATAAAGTCACATAATAGTACATTGGGCCTCCAGGTGTGTGCGGCCTGTAGGCCCCGTGATATTGGATCTACCAATGTCTGGAATTGTGCTGGGCGCATACTGCACCCCTGGGTGATGGTGGTAGGCATTGTTCCAGAAAGTCCCTTACTGTAAATGCATAATGGGCTCAGATCTGGTGACATACGGATTACCCGGTTTCATGCTCCTCAGACATTGGGCGGCCTCACTTGCTCAGCGAAGGGGGGGTGGGGTTGCCATGGAAGACATCCCTCCTATTGGCCAATTCATCTATAACTGTCTTTCGTCGTATTCAGATGGACGCACAATCCTGGAGTATGCCGGCCCGCTGTAGCTGCTGATGGTTCCTTTGGGGTTCCATGTGGATGTAATTCCTGGCTTCTGTGCACTCGGGGCGTGAAATGCTTCTTCTCTATCAAAGTAGACCTGGAATTCGGTTTTGAAAAATCTAACATTCATAGTACATATAGTATAGCACATTACATTGCGGAGTATAGTATACAGAGGCTAAGTATATAGTATAGTATAGCACTGTACATAAATACTTTTCCAGAATGTACGGGAGACTCCCTATGTTTCGGGTATTCCCCACAACCCCCGGAAGAAGGGGTGTATCTCCTGAATCCCACCAACTTCTTAGCGAAATAGGTAGGATGGGGGTAGGAATAATTCTATGAATCTCGGATGCTACGGAGGGGGCTGGGCTAAAATTACGCAAAAATTGCATCATTTTAGCCCCACTCCTTCTCAGCGAATCCGCTATTCACAGCATTTTGCCGCGACAGGGGTGGAGCCTAATGACGTGGAGAGAGAGATCAGCCCCAAAATGGTAGCTGCTGCTCCTCTCTAGGCTTTTCCCAGGGAGGGGGGGATACCTAAAGTAGACAAGTAAGAGTATGGCACAGCACAGATTACAATCCAAATTGCGGTGTGGCTATTATAATGCCCATAACATGACAGACATTGGCTATAGAAGTGCCAATCCCTCTCTGTCTTACATGCCTTAGCTATTGTGCCCGGGTCTAGCTGTTCTACCCGTTCTTCACACGGGAGTTTCTGATTTTCACGGTTGTACATATAAATGAGTTTTAATAATTTGGAAAATCTATAGAGCTGTAAATGTGAGACGTCTTAATGTAAGTAAATATTAGTCCATGGCTCTTGGCGTTACCCGAGGAGCACCCGTAGCAGATACGGTAAAAAGCGACAGGACTGTTTTTGTAGTTTATTAAATTGTACACCCTGGAGGTGCAATCCAAATTTTGATCTGATCGTTTGGGCGTTATTGTTCACGCAACGCAAGCCACACATCGATAATGACATCATTATGTCATCCCCCTTTTCATCCCCTTAGAGGAGGTTTATTAAAATTCTAATTACATATTTTTTCTATTTCCCATCTGAAGAATACCTGTGATAAATTTCAGCTTCCTAACATAGTGGGAAGCAAGAGAATTAGTGATGAGTGAGTGAGTGAGTGAGTGAGTGAGTGAGTGAGTGGGTGAGTGAGGGCTTTCACACACACACACACACACACACACACACACACACACACACACACACACACACACACACATATATATATATATATGCAGATGAACAGAAAGAGGCGGCACTCAGCATGTAGACCAAGGGTTATTCCCTGAGGAGGGCACCGGAGCGAGTTACACCCACTGTTTGGGGAGGCCTTGAGTGCCGGAGTACCTTTTGTTTATATATATATATATATATAATATTATTTAAAGTAGCTTGTGAGGGGAGAGGTTCTGGACCCTGAGCTCATGTGATCACTCAGAGCCAATCTACTGACAGCTGGCAGTTTGATGATGTCATAGGAAGTTGCTCGGTTCATTGGCTGCAATACTTATAAATGCCCACAAGTTGACACACTTCATCCAGACATGTAAAAGTGTACATGTGCAACACACAGAAAAATGTGACATGTTTAGCTTATGTGTTGTCTGTTGAGTTAATGGGCGGTATTCAAATATACCTCGCCCAATCTCCTTTCTAAAGTGATCCCCGTTATCGCTCTTATCGCACCCATAGTAATCAGGTTTAGCTGCGTAAAGGGTTGGGCGCCGTCGCTACCCCAGGGGTAACGAGCTGAAATTATTATACCACGACTGTTAGCAGAAAAAGAATGGGTGTGGAAGGGGGTGAAAAGAATTGAATACCGCCCAATGTGTGGTTGTGTGTAGGTGACCAGTGTACCATAAAGAACAAGGGAAAAGGGCCCTAATTTGCACACCTTAATTAGGTAGTGAGGTGCTACTCTGCTTGAGACTTAGTAAAGTGTACAGAGGGAAAAGGTAGCAGGTGCACTATCTCACACTAGCTCAACCTGTAGTAACCAGAGGCACTTAGCATATTCCTGGCCAGGGCTATGAGCTTACCCACCGCATCAAGGTAGCCTCTCATTGGGTAAGTCCCTAACACTAACTATAGTGGTTCAGGTCCGGGGGGCAGGACACCCCAGAGCCACCCAGCCAGACAACCCCAGGGCATCGCAGGAGTGATAAAAATATAAGGTTAAAGAGATAGGAGCAGCTGTTGCTGCATGTGTGAATAATGTGAGGAGTAAAAGAAAATTATGTGAAGGTGTTACATATATATAAAACAAACTATAAGGGCCATGGAGTGATGAAATAGTGTTAAATTGCGATGCCCCAGGGACACCCAGCCACGGCAGGCACAGGGAGCCCCGCACCCCAGAGAATTCCCCCCATTATGGACTGCCATATTAAACAAAATGTAGGAGTCTTACCTCAGTGTGCTCATTCCAAATGTAAAGGCTAGAGTGTTGGACTATTTAAAATCAGAGGGGTGGGTGGGGCAGGGTGCTAAATTATGGTGAAGGTGTCTCCTACCTTCAAAAATGTATGAATACATCAGTTACAGAGGGAAAAGGGCCCTAATTTGCACACCTCCTCTCACTCTCCCTCCTTCTCTCTCTCTCACTTTCTCCTCTCTCTCCCTCCTTTTCTCTCACTCTCCCTCCTTCTCTCTCACTTTCTCCTCTCACTCTCCCTCCTTCTCTCTCACTTTCTCCTCTCACTCTCCCTCCTTCTCTCTCACTTTCTCCTCTCACTCTCCCTCCCTCTGTCACTTTCTCCTCTCACTCTCCCTCCTTCTCTCTCACTCTTTCTCCTCTCACTCTCCCTCCTTCTCTCTCACTCTTTCTCCTCTCACTCTCCCTCCTTCTCTCTCACTTTCTCTCCCTCCTCTCTCACTCTCCCTCCTTCTCTCTCACTTTCTCCTCTCTCTCCCTCCTTTTCTCTCACTCTCTCTCCTTCTCTCTCACTTTCTCCTCTCCCTCCTTTTCTCTCACTTTCTCCTCTCACTCTCCCTCCTTCTCTCTCACTTTCTCCTCTCACTCTCCCTCCTTCTCTCTCACTTTCTCCTCTCACTCTCCCTCCTTCTCTCTCACTTTCTCCTCTCACTCTCCCTCCTTCTCTCTCACTTTCTCCTCACACTCTCCCTCCTTCTCTCTTACTCTCTCTCCTCCTTTCTCACTTTCTCCTCTCACTCTCCCTCCTTCTCTCTCACTTTCTCCTCTCACTCTCCCTCCTTCTCTCTCATTTTCTCCTCTCACTCTCTGTCCTCTCTCTCTCTCTCTCACTCTTTCTCTTCTCACTCTCCCTCCTTCTCTCACTTTCTCCTCTCACTCTCCCTCCTTCTCTCTCACTCTCACTTTCTCCTCTCACTCTCCCTCCTTTTCTCTCCCTCTCCCTCCTTCTCTCTCACTTTCTCCTCTCACTTTCCGTCCTTCTCTCTGACTTTCTCCTCTCACTCTCCCTCCTTCTTTCTCACTTTCTCCTCTCACTCTCCCTCCTTCTCTCTCACTTTCTCCTCACACTCTCCCTCCTTCTCTCTCACTTTCTACTCTCACTCTCCCTCCTTCTCTCTCACTTTCTCCTCTCACTCTCCCTCCTTCTCTCTCACTTTCTCCTCTCACTCTCCCTCCTTTTCTCTGACGTCCTAAGTGGATGCTGGGGACTCCGTCAGGACCATGGGGAATAGCGGCTCCGCAGGAGACAGGGCACAAAAGTAAAAGCTTTAGGATCAGGTGGTGTGCACTGGCTCCTCCCCCTATGACCCTCCTCCAAGCCTCAGTTAGGTTTTTGTGCCCGGCCGAGAAGGGTGCAATCTAGGTGGCTCTCCTAAAGAGCTGCTTAGAGTAAAAGTTTTATTAGGTTTTTTATTTTCAGTGAGTCCTGCTGGCAACAGGCTCACTGCAACGAGGGACTTAGGGGAGAAGAAGTGAACTCACCTGCGTGCAGGATGGATTGGCTTCTTAGGCTACTGGACACTAGCTCCAGAGGGACGATCACAGGTACAGCCTGGATGGGTCACCGGAGCCGCGCCGCCGACCCCCTTGCAGATGCTGAAGAGAGAAGAGGTCCAGAAATCGGCGGCTGAAGACTTCTCAGTCTTCATGAGGTAGCGCACAGCACTGCAGCTGTGCGCCATTGCTCTCAGCACACTTCACACCAACGGTCACTGAGGGTGCAGGGCGCTGGGGGGGGCGCCCTGGGCAGCAATGAAAATACCTATACTGGCTAAAAATACATCACATATAGCCTCTGGGCTATATGGATGTATTTAACCCCTGCCAGGTTGTCAGAAAAACGGGAGAAGAAGCCCGCCGAAAAGGGGGCGGGGCCTATTCTCCTCAGCACACAGCGCCATTTTCCCTCACAGAACTGCTGGTGGGAAGGCTCCCAGGCTCTCCCCTGCACTGCACTACAGAAACAGGGTTAAAACAGAGAGGGGGGGCACTTATTTGGCGATATGATTATATATTAAGATGCTATAAGGGGAAAACACTTATATAAAGGTTGTCCCTGTATAATTATAGCGTTTTGGTGTGTGCTGGCAAACTCTCCCTCTGTCTCCCCAAAGGGCTAGTGGGGTCCTGTCCTCTATCAGAGCATTCCCTGTGTGTGTGCTGGGTGTCGGTACGTGTGTGTCGACATGTATGAGGACAATGTTGGTGAGGAGGCGGAGCAATTGCCTGTAATGGTGATGTCACTCTCTAGGGAGTCGACACCGGAATGGATGGCGTATTTAGGGAATTACGTGATAATGTCAACACGCTGCAAGGTCGGTTGACGACATGAGACGGCCGGCAAACAAATTAGTACCTGTCCAGGCGTCTCAAACACCGTCAGGGGCTTTAAAACGCCCATTTACCTCAGTCGGTCGACACAGACACAGACAGGGACACTGACTCCAGTGTCGACGGTGAAGAAACAAACGTATTTTCCTTTAGGGCCACACGTTACATGTTAAGGGCAATGAAGGAGGTGTTACATATTTCTGATACTACAAGTACCACAAAAAAGGGTATTATGTGGGGTGTGAAAAAACTACCTGTAGTTTTTCCTGAATCAGATAAATTAAATGAAGTGTGTGATGATGCGTGGGTTTCCCCCGATAGAAAATTATTGGCGGTATACCCTTTCCCGCCAGAAGTTATGGCGCGTTGGGAAACATCCCTTAGGGTGGATAAGGCGCTCACACGCTTATCAAAACAAGTGGCGTTACCGTCTCCAGATACGGCCGCCCTCAAAGAGCCAACTGATAGGAGGCTGGAAAATATCCTAAACAGTATATACACACATACTGGTGTTATACTGCGACCAGCGATCACCTCAGCCTGGATGGGCAGCGCTGGGGTGGCTTGGTCGGATTCCCTGACTGAAAATATTGATACCCTTGACAGGGACAGTATTTTATTGACTATAGAGCATTTAAAGGGCAAACGGGCAAAAGGCCAGTCATATCTGCCCAGGGATAGAGGAAAGGGAAGAAGACTGCAGCAGGCAGCCCATTCCCAGGAACAGAAGCCCTCCACCGCTTCTGCCAAGTCCTCAGCATGACGCTGGGGCCGTACAAACAGGTGCGGTGGGGGGTCGTCTCAAGAGTTTCAGCACGCAGTGGGCTCACTCGCAAGTGGACCCCTGGATCCTACAAGTAGTATCCCAGGGGTACAGATTGGAAATTCGAGACGTCTCCCCCTCGCAGGTTCCTGAAGTTTGCTTTACCAACGTCTCCCTCCGACAGGGAGGCAGTATTGGAAACAATTCACAAGCTGTATTCCCAGCAGGTGATAATCAAAGTACCCCTCCTACAACAAGGAAAGGGGTATTATTCCACACTATATTGTGGTACTGAAGCCAGATGGCTCGGTGAGACCTATTCTAAATCTAAAATATTTGAACACTTACATACAAAGGTTCAAATCAAGATGGAGTCACTCAGAGCAGTGATAGCGAACCAGGAAGAAGGGGACTATATGGTGTCCCTGGACATCAGGGATGCTTACCTCCATGTCCCAATTTGCCCTTCTCACCAAGGGTACCTCAGGTTCGTGGTACAGAACTGTCACTATCAGTTTCAGACGCTGCCGTTTGGATTGTCCACGGCACCCCGGGTCTTTACCAAGGTAATGGCCGAAATGATGATTCTTCTTCAAAGAAAATGGACGATCGCCTGATAAGGGCAAGGTCCAGAGAACAGTTGGAGGTCGGAGTAGCACTATCTCAAGTAGTTCTACGACAGCACGGGTGGATTCTAAATATTCCAAAATCGCAGCTGTTTCCGACGACACGTCTACTGTTCCTAGGGATGATTCTGGACACAGTCCAGAAAAGGGTGTTTCTCCCGGAGAAGAAAGCCAGGGAGTTATCGGAGCTAGTCAGGAACCTCCTAAAACCAGGAAAAGTGTCAGTGCATCATTGCACAAGGGTCCTGGGAAAAATGGTGGCTTCTTACGAAGCGATTCCATTCGGCAGATTTCACGCAAGAACTTTTCAGTGGGATCTGCTGGAAAAATGGTCCGGATCGCATCTTTAGATGCATCAGCGGATAACCCTGTCTCCAAGGACAAGGGTGTTTCTTCTGCGGTGGCTGCAGAGTGCTCATCTACTAAAGGGCCGCAGATTCGGCATTCAGGACTGGGTCCTGGTAACCACGGATGCCAGCCTGAGAGGCAGGGGAGCAGTCACACAGGGAAAAAATTTCCAGGGAGTGTGATCAAGTCTGGAGACTTCTCTCCACATAAATATACTGGAGCTAAGGACAATTTACAATGCTCTAAGCTTAGCAAGACCTCTGCTTCAAGGTCAGCCGGTATTGATCCAGTGGGACAACATCACGGCAGTCGCCCACGTAAACAGACAGGGCGGCACAAGAAGCAGGAGGGCAATGGCAGAAACTGCAAGGATTCTTCGCTGGGCGGAAAATCATGTGATAGCACTGTCAGCAGTGTTCATTCCGGGAGTGGACAACTGGGAAGCAAACTTCCTCAGCAGGCACGACCTCCACCCGGGAAAGTGGGGACTTCATCGGGAAGTCTTCCACATGATTGTGAACCGTTGGGAAAGACCAAAGGTGGACATGATGGCGTCCCGCCTGAACAAAAAACTGGACAGGTATTGCGCCAGGTCAAGAGACCCTCAGGCAATAGCTGTGGACGTTCTGGTAACACCGTGGGGGTACCAGTCGGTGTATGTGTTCCCTCCTCTGCTTCTCATACCCAAGGTACTGAGAATTATAAGACGTAGAGGAGTAAGAACTATACTCGTGGCTCCGGATTGGCCAAGAAGGACTTGGTACCCGGAACTTCAAGAAATGCTCACAGAGGACTCATGGCCTCTGCTGCTAAGAAGGGACTTGCTTCAGCAAGTACCATGTCTGTTTCCAAGACTTACCGCGGCTGCGTTTGACGGCATGGCGGTGGAACGCCGGATCCTAAGGGAAAAAGGCATTCCGGAAGAGGTCATTCCTACCCTGGTCAAAGCCAGGAAGGAGGTGACCGCACAACATTATCACCACATGTGGCGAAGATATGTTGCATGGTGTGAGGCCAGGAAGGCCCCCACGGAGGAATTTCAACTCGGTTGATTCCTGCATTTCCTACAAACAGGAGTGTCTATGGGCCTCAAATTGGGGTCCATTAAGGTTCAAATTTCGGCCCTGTCGATTTTCTTCCAAAAAGAATTGGCTTCAGTTCCTGAAGTCCAGAAGTTTGTCAAGGGAGTACTGCATATACAACCCCCTTTTGTGCCTCCAGTGGCACTGTGGGATCTCAACGTAGTTCTGGGATTCCTCAAATCACATTGGTTTAAACCGCTCAAATCTGTGGATTTGAAATATCTCACATGGAAAGTGACCATGCTGTTGGCCCTGGCCTTGGCCAGGCGAGTGTCAGAATTGGCGGCTTTGTCTCACAAAAGCCCATATCTGATTGTCCATTCGGACAGGGCAGAGCTGCGGACTCGTCCCCAGTTTCTCCCTAAGGTGGTGTCAGCGTTTCACCTGAACCAGCTTATTGTGGTACCTGCGGCTACTAGGGACTTGGAGGACTCCAAGTTGCTAGATGTTGTCAGGGCCCTGAAAATATAGGTTTCCAGGACGGCTGGAGTCAGGAAAACTGACTTGCTGTTATCCTGTATGCACCCAACAAACTGGGTGCTCTTGCTTCTAAGCAGACGATTGCTAGTTGGATGTGTAGTACAATTCAGCTTGCACATTCTGTGGCAGGCCTGCCACAGCCAAAATATGTAAATGCCCATTCCACAAGGAAGGTGGGCTCATCTTGGGCGGCTGCCCGAGGGGTCTCGGCTTTACAACTTTGCCGAGCTGCTACTTGGTCAGGGGCAAACACGTTGAAAAATTCTACAAATTTGATACCCTGGCTGAGGAGGACATGGAGTTCTCTCATTCGGTGCTGCAGAGTCATACGCACTCTCCCGCCCGTTTGGGAGCTTTGGTATAATCCCCATGGT